>NW_025793616.1:740307-817857 GCF_021613505.1 Equus quagga | reverse complement strand
CATAAAGCCTACAATTTACAAAGTACTGTAACACAATGTTGAATACTCAGAAGACAGAGCCATTGTCGTACTTAGCAAACAAATTTTCTCATGCCTAAGATGAGTGATTAGATCTGAAACCTTTTACAGTAACTTGTTAGACTTTTCTTGGGAAATCTTACGGATTTTTTTTTTTTCTATTCATTTTCAAATGACATGAAATGATGGAAGTTAAAAATCAGATAGAATTTTAGGCCTGTTATCTTTTTAAATTAGGTACTAAAGACCAAGATCCAAATAGATTTTTTTAAATGTATATGACCAATATCTTAGGTCAGGTTTTCTGCAATAAGAACTTGTGAGAAACATGCACGTGAATGTGATTTTTTTTTTTTTTTTTTTTTTTTTTTTTTTTTTTTTTTTTTGGTGAGGGGCGCTTTCAGGAGAGGGAAGGAAAACAGGATAGGGTTGGAGTGGGAGTGTATGTGGCCCCAGATGGATATGTACTTCATCCCAATTCCAAAGGGAAGTCTGGTGCATGACCTGTACTTCATCGTACCTCTTGCTCAGTCCACCCAGGCTGTTATAACAGAATACCATAGTCTGGGTGGCTTATAAACAACAGACATTTATGTCTCACAGTTCTGGAGGTTGGAAGTCTGAGATCAAGGCACTGGTCTATCTGGTTTCTGGTGAGAGCTGTCTTCCTGGTTCATAGATAGCTGTCTTTTGTATCTTCACATGGCAAAAGGGGCTAGGGAGCTCTCCAGGGTACTAATCTCATTCAGGACGGCTCTACATTTAAGACCTACTCACCTCCCAAAGGTGCCACTTCCTAATACCAGCTCCTTAGGGGTTAGGTTTCAGCATATGAATTTTGGTGGGACATGAAAATTCATATAGCACACACCTCGAAGCAACAGGTCCTGCCTTCTGTACTCCAGGTTCAGTCTGGGGTCATTAGCTGCAGACTGCAGGTGTTTATTGACTTTCCAAAACGTCCTCATTGAGATGAAGGATCTCAATGGAGAAGAAAAATGCTTCTGATATCTCTTAAGTAAGCCAGAACATATACAGCAATCTAAAAACAGTACAATCTTAATCACACACAAAAATATCCTTAACCAAGATGAGAGAGAAATACACCAAAATGTCGTTAGTGACTGTCTCTGGAAGATGTATGAGTGTCATTTTCTACAATTTTCCATGGGTTTCCAGTGTTTTCACAGTGGACTTTCTGTAGTGAGTAAGAACTTGTGAATAAGTGAATACTGAGTATGTGTTCAAAATCTTGCTCATCAACCCAACTAAGGTATGACATTGAACAATTTAGCATCCTTTAGAAAAGGTGTCAGTAAACTATGACACATGGGCCAAACCTGGCCCACTACTTGTTTTTGTCAATAAAGTTTTATTACAACACAGATGCACTCATTCATTTAGTATTGTCTATGACTGCTTTAGAACAGCAGCAGAATTGAGTAGTCTCAATAAAGACCACCTGGCCCCAGTGACTCCTGCTTTAGTGATATATTGCTTATCTGTAAAATGGAGTAACAGTTCTTCTCTCAAAGAATTTCTGATGTTTAAAAGAGAAAATGTAAGTCGATAGCTATCTTAACTTTGATTATGTGGTGATCACATCTACAACTTCTTCTATCTTCTATCAGAAGCAAAACTAGTCCTAGTAGCTTCTTATTACCAAAAAAGAAAATGAAACTCAGAGAACAAAATGACTCACTAAGTCCCCTTAACTATTTCGAAGCTTGTGGAATCAGACACACATCTGATTATCAGTAGTGCATTTTCAGTCAATTCATGGCTCCATTCACTAAGTGGGTTATCTATCCCAGGTGTCCAGAGTGGAACTAGGGAGCATGAAAGTTTGCATACATAAGTTCATTACATTTTAGTATCACTTTCTCTTTCATACAGAATTGATTTGCTCAAGCATTTTTTTAGATCATTGTTGGCAATGATCTATTTTTAAGATATCTATTTTTGAGATAAATGATTTATTTTTGAAATAAATCCTACAAAGTGATTACGCTAACAATGTTTGAATGCATTTCTTCTATATATTGTGAATGGATATATTCTATGTGTAGTATATTTGTGTAGGATTTTTTGCTAGATATAATACTGTAGAGCATACCATAATTCATTACTTGCATTCCTCAAGATCTACAGTGTTGTGCTTTTGAATTCTATTACATAATTCTGCGCTAGGAAGGAAAGGCAATCTGTAAGAGACATTTTATTTCAGTTGTTTCTATTACAATCACTGTAGTCCTATAGATGTAGGCTAGAAATAAATCAGTGTAGCTAAATGAATATATTTTCTATGTTCTTATTTTTCACTTAAAAATTTAATCTGTGGAATCCTTAAGAATGAAATGCTGGTAGTTCTAAAACTATATGAGAAGCTTCGTCTCAGTATTGTTTCTATTTTCTGCCTCTCGGTATTGTTTCTATTTCTGTTCCTCCAAACAACTGTTTTCTTCTCAAATAACTGAGCATCTCAAAATGGTAAATTATAATGGCTTAGGCTGCACCAGAAGAAGGATTCATTCTGACATGGACAGTAGGTAATACTTAGAAATAGGCTTCCCATTTATAAACAGTTAATGAGTGCCTCCTCTATGCAAGGAACCTCTAAGAAATGTGAAAATAAAACAGTCCCTGTATTAAATAATATTAACAATTTTGTAGAAGAATTAAATATTTTTCACAAATATGCATAGTACACATAACAGTGATACCTTCAGTGTGTTCAATGAACAAGACTGGGTATTATCTATTTGTCAGATACTTTACTAGGAAGAGCAGCAGAACATCATCTTGACTCTCTTTTGCTTGATATTAAAAATTGCCTGCCTTAAAGATCTGAACGGAGATTTGTCCAAAGAAGATATACGGATGGCCAACAGGCATATGAAAAGATCCTCAACATCATTAGCTATCAGGGAAATGCAAATCAAAACTTCAATGAGGTATCACCTCACTCTGGTCAGAATGGCTATAATTAACAAGACAGAAAACAACAAATGTTGGAGAAGGTGTGGAGAGAAGGGAACCATTGTTCACTACAAGTGGAAGTGCAAACTGATGCAACCACTATGGAAAACAGTATGGAGTATCCTCAGAAAATTAAGGATATATCTACCATATGATCCAGCTATTCCACTGCTTGGTATTTATCCAAAGATCTTGAAAACACAAAGGCATAAACATACTTGCACCCCTATGTTCATTGCGGCATTAGACACAATAGCCAAGACATGGAAGCAACCTAGGTACCCATCAAGGGATGAATGGATAAAGAAGATGTGGTATTTATACACAATGGACTGCTACTCAGCCATAAGAAATGATGAAATCCAGCCATTTATGTCAACACAGACGCACGTTGAGGGTATTATGCTGAGTGAAATAAGTCAGAGGGAGAAAGTCAAATACCATACGATCTCACTCATAAGTAGAAGATAAAAACAACAACAAAAATCCCCACACCGCATTGGAGATTGGACTGCTGGTTACCATTGGGAAAGGGGGAAGGTGGGAGGGCAAAAGGGGTGATTAGGGTCGCATGTGAAGGGATGCACTATAATTAGTATTCAGGTGGTGAACATGATGTAATGTATACAGGATTCGAAATAAGATGTACATCCAAAAAAAAAAAATTAAAAAAAAAATTACCTGCCTTAAAAGAGTTCCAAAACTAGAAAAATTTATCAATAAATAATTGAAGAATTTCTCTCAGTGGTGATGGCGAGAGAAGCTGGGCTTTATTTGTTTTATTTTTTCTGTGTGTTTATGAAAAGGAATGTTATTATTCTTTTTTTCTTGTCATTTATTTGTTTATTTTCGGATGTACAAAATAATACATTTTTTTATTAAGATTATGATAGATTACAACCTTGTGAGATTTCAGTTGTACATTATTGTTAGTAATGTTGTGGGCACACCATTTTACCCTTTGTGCCACTCCCCACCCCTCCCTTTTCCCTGGTAACCACCGATCGGTTCTCCATGTCTACATGTTAACTTCCACCTATAAGTGGGGTCATATAGAGTTCGTCTTTGTCTGGCTTATTTGGCTTAACATGATACCCTCCATTTTGATGCGAATGGAACAATTTGGTCCTTTTTTATAACTGAGTAGTATTCCATTGCATACATATACCATATCTTCTTTATCCAGTCGTCAGTTTCTGGGCATTTAGGTTGGTTCCACATCTTGGATATTGTAAATAATGCTGCGATGAACATAGGGGTGCATGGGATTCTTGGGATTGCTGATTTCAGATTCTTAGGGTAGATACCCAGTAGTGGGATGGCTGGGTCACAGGGTATTTCTATTTTTAACTTTTTGAGAAATCTCCATACTGTTTTCCATAGTGGCTGCACCAGTTTGTATTCCCACTAACAGTGTATGAGTGTTCCTTTTTCTCCACAACCTCTCTAACATTTGTCACTTTTGGTTTTGGAAATTTTTCCAATCTAACGGGTGTAAGGTGATATCTTAGTATAGTTTTGATTTGCATTTCCCTGATGATTAGGGATGATGAACATCTTTTCAAGTGTCTCTTGGCCATACTTATATATTCTTTGGAGAAATGTCTGTTCATGTCCTCTGCCCATTTTTTGATCGGTTTGTTTTTCTGTTGTTAAGCTGTGTGAGTTCTTTGTATGTTATGGATATTAATCCTTTGTTGGATAAGTAGCTTGTAATTATTTTTTCCCAATTAGTGGGCTGTTTTTTTGTTTCAATCCTGTTTTCCCTTGCTTTGAAGAAACTCTTTAGTCTGATGAAGTCCCATTTGTTTATTCTTTCTATTGTTTCCCTCATCTGAGGAGTTATAGCGTCCGAAAAGATTCTTTTGAAACTGATGTCAAAGAGTGTACTGCCTATATTCTCTTCTAGAAGACTTATTTTTTCAGGCCTAATCTTTAAGTCTTTGATCCATTTTGAGTTTATTTTTGTGAATGGTGAAAAAGAATGATCGATCTTCATTCTTTTACATGTGGCTGTCCAGTTTTCGCAGCACCATTTGTTGAAGAGACTTTCTTTTTTCCATTGTAGGCCCTCAGCTCCTTTGTCGAAGATTAGCTGTCCCTAGATGTGTGGTTTTCTCTCTGGGCTTTCAATTCTGTTCCATTGATCTGTGGACCTGTTTTTGTACCAGTACCATGCTGTTTTGATCACTGTAGCTTTGTAGTATGTTTTGAAATCAGGGATTGTGATGCCTCCGGCTTTGTTTTTCTTACTCAGGATTGTTTTAGCAATTCACAGTCTTTTGCTGCCCCATATGAATTTTAGGATTCTTTGTTCAATTTCTGTAAAGAATGTCATTGGGATTCTGATTGGGATAGCATTGAATCTGTAGATTGCTTTAGGTAGTATGGACATTTTAACTATGTTTATTCTTCCAATCCATGTGCATGGAATGTCTTTCCATCTCTTTATGTCGTCGTCCATTTCTTTCAAGAAAGTCTTATAGTTTTCATTGTATAAATCTTTCACTTCCTTGGTTAAATTTATCCCAAGGTATTTTATTCTTTTCGTTGCGATTGTGAATGGGAGTGAGTTCTTGAGTTCTTTTTCTGTTGGTTCATTGTTTGTGTATAGAAATGCTACTGATTTATGTATGTTGATTTTATACCCTGCAACTTTGCTGTAGCTGTTGATTATTTCTAGTAGTTTTCCTATGGATTCTTTGGAGTTTTCTATATATAAGATCATGTCATCTGCAAACAGCGAGAGTTTTACTTCTTCATTGCCTATTTGGATTCCTTTTATTTCTTTTTCCTGCCTAATTGCTCTGGCTAACACCTCCAGTACTATGTTGAATAGGATTGGTGAAAGTGGGCACCCTTGTCTTGTTCCTGTCCTCAGAGGAATGGCTTTCAGTTTTTGTCTGTTGAGTATGATGTTGGCTGTGGTTTTGTCATATATGGCCTTTATTATGTTGAGATACTTTCTTCTATACCCATTTTATTGAGGGTTTTTATCATAAATGCGTGTTGGATCTTGTTGAATGCTTTCTCTGCATCTATTGAGATGATCATGTGGTTTTTGTTTCTCAATTTGTTAATGTAGTGTATCATGTTGATTGACTTATGGATGTTGAACCATCGCTGTGTCCCTGGTATAAATCCCACTTGATCATGGTGTATAATTTTTTTTTACATATTGCTGTATTAGCTTTGCCAGAATTTTGTTGAGGATTTTTGCATCTATGATCATCAGTGATATCGGCCTGTAGTTCTCCTTCTTTGTGTTGTCCTTGTCAGGTTTGGGGATCAGAATGATGTTGGCTTCATAGAACGTGTTGGGGAGTACTCCATCTTCCTCAATTTTCTGGAATAGTTTGAGAAGGATAGGTATTAAGTCTTCTTTGAATGTTTGGTAGAATTCTCCAGAGAAGCCGTCTGGTCCTGGACTCTTATTTTTGGGGAGGTGTTCGATTACCGTTTCTATTTCTTTACTTGTGATTGGCCTATTCAGATTCTCCATTTCTTCCTGGTTCAGTTTGGGGAGGTTGTAAGAGTCCAGGAATTTGTCCATTTCTTCTAGGTTGTTCAATTTGTTGGCATATAGTTTTTCATAGTATTCTCTTATGATCCCTTGTATTTCTTTGGTATCTGTTGTGATTTATCCTCTCTCATTCCTAATTTTATTTATTTGAGATTTCTCTCTTATTTTCTTGGTGAGTCTGGCCAAGGGTTTGTCGATTTTGTTAATTTTTTCGAAGAACCAACTCTTTGTTTCATTTATCCTTTCTATTGTCTTTTTAGTTTCAATATCGTTTATTTCTGCTCTTATTTTTATTATTTCCCTCCTTCTGCTGACTCTGGGCTTTGTTTGTTCTTCTTTTTCTAATTCTGTTAGGTGTCATTTGAGGTTGCTTATGTGACCTTTTTCTTGTTTTGTGAGGTGAGTCTGTATTGCGATGAATTTCCCTCTTAGGACTGCTTTTGCTGCATCCCAAATGATTTGGTATGACGTGTTCTCATTTTCATTTGTCTCCAGATAATATTTGATTTCTTTTATTTCTTCAATAATCCATTGTTTGTTCAGTAGCGTGTTGTTTAGTCTCCACATTTTTGCACCTTTCTCTGCTTTATTCTTGTAGTTGATTTCTAGTTTAATAGCCTTGTGATCAGAAAAGACGCTTGATATTATTTCAACTCTCTTGTATTTATTGATGCTTGCTTTCTTTTCCAGAATATGGTCTATTCTTGAGTATGTTCCATGCGCACTTGACAAGAATGTGTAGCCTGCTGCTTTTGGATGAAGTGTTCTATATATATCTATTAAGTCCATCTGGTCTAATTTTTCATTTAATTCTATAATATCCTTGTTGATTTTCTGTCTGGATGTTCTATCCATTGGTGTTAATGGGGTGTTGAGGTCCCCTACTATTATAGTATTGTTGTTGATGTCTTCTTTTAGTTCTGCTAAGAGTTGCTTTACAAATTTTGGTGCTCCTGTGTTGGGTGCGTATATATTTACAAGTGTTATGTCTTCTTGGTGGAGAATCCCTTTTATCATTATATACTGTCCCTCTTTGTCCTTCTTTACCTGTTTTACTTTGAAGTCTACTTTGTCTGATATTAGTATAGCGGCGCCTGCTTTCTTTTGTTCATTATTAGCTTGGAGTATTGTCTTCCATCCCTTCACTCTGAGTCTCTGTCTTTGGGGCTGAGGTGTGTTTCCTGGAGGCAGCATATTGTTGGGTCTTGTTCTTTGATCCATCCTGCCACTCTGTGTCTTTTGATTGGAGGGTTCAATCCACTTACATTTAGAGTGATTATTGAAATGTGGCAGCCTACTGCTGCCATTTTATGTCTTGTTTTCCAGTTCTCTTCAATATCCTTTGTTTCTCGTCCCATGGTTTAGTCTGTTCTGATGTAGAGCTGCTACTCTCTGTTGTTGTCCTTCTACTTATCTCCTTTACTGTTGGTTTTGCAGTCCCTTTCTTTTTTTTTGATTTTTCACGAATGAGGTTTTTCCTGAGCATTTCTTGAAGAGGAGGTTTGGTGGCAATGAACTCCCTTAAATTTTGTTTATCTGGGAAAGTTTTTATTTCTCCATAGTATTTGAATGATATTTTCACTGGGTAGAGAATTCTTGGCTGTAGGTTTTTCTCCTTCAGATTTTTGAATATATCATTCCACTCTCTTCTAGCCTGTAAAGTTTCTGCTGAGAAGTCTGCTGAAAGCCTAATGGGGGTTCCTTTGTAGGTTAATTTCTTCTGCCTGGCTGCCCTTAATATTCTCTCCTTGTCGTTGACCTTTGTTAGCTTCACTACTAAATGTCTTGGGGTTGGTCTACTTGCAGTGATAAAGTTTGGAGATCTATTGGCTTCTGTCACATGAAGTTCCATCTCCCTCCCCAGCTTTGGGAAGTTCTCAGCCATTATTTCTTTGAATAGGCTTTCTGTCTCCTTCTCCCTCTCTTCTCCCTGTGGTGTACGTATAATCCTTAGGTTGCATCTCCTAATTGCGTCAGATAATTCTCGGAGAGTTTCTTCATTTCTTTTTCATCTTCGCTCTCTCTCCTCCTCTGCCTGCAGCATTTCTATATTTCTATCTTCCAAATTGCTAATTCTTTCCTCCATATTATCGGCCTTACTCTTCAGTGCATCTAGATTATTCTTAATCTCCTCTATTGTCTTCTTCATTTCCAGTATTTCTGTTTGGTCTTCTTTACAGTATCGAACTCTTTTGTGACATGGCTCCTGAACTCGTTGAGTTCTCTATCTGAATTATCTTTTAACTCATTGAGTTTTTTAATGATGGCTGTTTTGAAGTCACCATCATTTAGGTTGTATATTTCATTGTCTTTGGGGTTGTTTTCTGTGTGTTTGTCATTTTCCTTCTGTTCTGGAGATTTAATATATTTTTTTCATATTGCTTGATGGTGTAGATTTGTGCCTCTGCATAGAGATAGAGTTTAGTTACTGCTTCCACTTGTTTCTACTGGTGTGGTGGGGGGACAGATGTTTATACTGCACCAATCAGGAACCCTATCAGCTGTTGCTAACTGGGCCTGGGCCCCTCCATGCAGTCACAGTGATCCTATGGGTTCACTCTTCAGCTGTGGAGGCCGTCACAGGGGAGCTTCAGACTGCTGGTGCCTACTGTTGCAGACCACCTAGACGTGGTCCCTCCTTAGGTTTTGCAGTGGTTTTATGGGCTTTCCCAGTGGCCAGAGGCAGGATCACTTATATTTGCAGCTCTGTCACTGTCGGTGCCCATAAAATCTCGCTTGTCCACTATGGGTCACAGCAGAGCTATGGCGATTGTCTACAGTCTGTGGGTAGCTCCCCTAGCTATGCTACTTTTGTCCCAAGGTCTTCCAGCCTTGTGGTTGTCAGATGCGTGCTCTCTACTAGTGCTGTGCAGAGGCTATCGCTGAGGCTTCTGTGAGACTGTAGAGTTTCCCCCCTGGGCCACAGATACCAGGTTGCTGGAACTCCACCCAGCCCCAGTCCTCTCCCCTAAGATCTCAGCTAGCTCATTGCCCTAACTGGGGGATAGCTGAATACCTTGAGTTCAGTGGCAGCTGGTCGGCTGCTGCCATGCCTGAGATTCTCCTCTTTGGGACCTTCCCGGCGTTGTGGATGCTGGGCAGGGCCTCTCTGCTAACGGCAGGCAAAGACCCTGCCTGCTGCCTGGACGGGCCTTCAGAGTTTCTCCCCGAGGCCGCGCAGCCGGCCAATGGAGTTCCACCCAGCCCCAGACCTCTCCCAGGAGATCTTCGGTAGTCCCAATGC
The DNA here is from genome assembly GCF_021613505.1 of Equus quagga. Lineage (NCBI taxonomy): Eukaryota > Metazoa > Chordata > Mammalia > Perissodactyla > Equidae > Equus > Equus quagga. The sequence continues at coordinate 808,093 of NW_025793616.1, read as the reverse complement.
CCTCCTGGGCGAAAGCCTGGTCAGAGGAGCAGGTGGTGGCAGCTGGTGGGCCGGCACACCACTTGGGATTCTCTCCGGGAGCCCCCAGGCGTTGAGGGTGCTGGGCGGGGCCTCTCCAATAATGGCAGGGAAAGACTCTGCCCGCGGCCGGGACGGAACTCCAGCGTTTCTCCCCAGGGCCGCGTAGCCAGCCGCTGGAGCTCCACTCAGCCCTGGACCTCTCCCAGGAGATCTCCGGTAGTCCTGAGCCTCTCCCAGGCGAGAGCCTGGTCAGCGGAGCTTGACGCGGCAGCTGGCGGGCTGGCGCGCGGTCTGGGAGAGCCCCCAGGCTTTGCGGAGGCTGGGCGGGGCCTCTCTGATAATTGCAGGCAGTCTCTGCCCCCCGCCGGGATGGGACTTCAGAGTTTTTCCCGTGGGCCGCGTTGCTAGCCGCTGGAGCTCCACACAGCCCCGGACCTCTCCCAGGAGATCTTCGGTAGTCCAGATCCCCTCCCGGGCAAAAGCCTGGTCAGAGGAGCTGGCGGCGGCAGCCAGCGGGCTGGTGCACCACTTGGGTTTCTCTCGGGGGGGCCCCCAGGTGTTATTGATGCTGGGTGGGACCTCTCTGCTTATGGCAGGTAGGAGTTTTCCCCACTGCCTCCGGTGTGCAACCCTGGAGCCTCCCTCTCGTCTCAGGAGTAAATGCGGGGGGCTTGGGTAGGGGTCCATTCACCTGTTTCCACCGTCCCTACTCTGGTGTGCGCTCCCTCCTGCCCTTGGCGTGTGGCGATGCTCTGGGGGTGTCTACAGGGAGAAAGCCACCTGCAGGATCTAGGCTGTTCGGGGTCGGGGTCGAAGAGTTTTCACCTATTTCCACCTCCTCCGGAGGGAAATACGTCCACCTTCCAACGTATAGCAGTGTGGGTCTCTCTGACGTCCTGAGATGCTACATAGATATCCTTTGTCAAGCGATGAATGTCCAATTAGTTGTAGATTCGAAGGGGGAGAGACAAAGAAGTCTGCTCACACCGCCATCTTGGATCTTCCTCTGTAATAATACATTTTGAATTCTGTGTAGATTACATCATGTTCACCACCCGAAAACCAATTATAATATATTTGTTAATTATAGCCATTCTGACCAGAGTGAGGTGATGCCTCATTGTAGTTTTGATTTGCATTTCCCTGATAGCTAATGATGTTGAGGATCTTTTCATATGCCTGTTGGCCATCCATATATCTTCTTTGGAGAAATCTCTGTTCAAATCTTTGCCCATTTTCTAATGGGATTGTTGGGTTTTCTGTTGTTGAGCTGTATTAGTTCTTTGTATATTTTGGATATTTACCCCTTATCTGATATATGGTTTGCAAATATCTTCTCCCAATTGTTATGTTGTCTTTTCATTTTGTTGATGGTTTCTTTTGCTGTGCAGAAGCTTTTTAGTTTGATGTAGTCCCATTTGTTCATTTTTTCTTTTGTTTCCCTTTCCCGGTCAGACATGGGACTTGAAAATATGCTGCTCAGATCACGTGAGAGGGCACACAGCCTATGCTTTCTTCTAGAAGTTTCATGGTTTCAGGTCTTACATTCAAGTCTTTAATCCATTTTGAGTTGATTTTTGTGCATGGCGTAAGGGACTGGTCTACTTTCATTATTTTGCCTGTGGCTGTCCAGTTTTCCCAACACCATTTATTGAAGAGCCTCTCCTTTCTACATCGTATGCTCTTGGATCCCTTGTCAAATATTAGCTGTCCATAAATGTGTGGGCTTATTTCTTGGCTCTTAGTTCTGTTCCATTGATCTGTGTGTGTGTGTTTTTGTGTCAGTACCATGCTGTTTTGGTTACTATGACTTTGTAGTATATTTTGAAATCAGGGAGTATGATACCTCCACCTTTGTTCTTTTTTCTCAGGAATCCTTTGGCTATTTGGGGTCTTTTGTTGTTCCATATAAATTTTAGGATTCTTTGCTCTATTTCTGTGAAAATTGTTGTTGGAACTTTGATAGGGATTGTGTTCAATTGATACACTGCTTTAGGAAGTATGGACATTTTAACAATGTTAATTCTTCTAATCCAAGAGCATGGAATATCTTTCCTTTTCTTTGTGTCTTCTCTAATTTCTTTCCACATTTTATAGTTTTTGCTGTACAGATCTTTCACCTCTAAAAGTTTATTCCCAGGTTCTTTATTCTTTTTGTTACAATTGTAAATGGGATTGTATTCTTAATTTCTCTCATTATTAGTGTATAGAGATGAAACTGATTTTTGTATGTTGATTTTGTATCCTGCAACTTGACTGTATTCCCTTATTGTTTCTAAAAGGTTTTTTAGTGAAATATTTAGGGTTTTCTAGATATAAAATCATGTCATCTGCAAACAGTGACAGTTTCACTTCTTCATTTTCAATGTGGGTCCATTTTATTTCTTTTTCTTGACTGATTGCCCTGGCTAGGATTTCCAATACTATGTTCAATAAGAGTGGTGATGGTGGGCATCCTTGTCTGGTTCCTCTTCTTAGAGGGATAGCTTTCTGTTTTTCTCTGTTGAGAATGATATTTGCTGTGGGTTTGTCATATATGGCCTTTATTATGTTGAGGGATTTTCCTTCTATACCCATTTTACTTAGAGTTTTTATGATAAATGGATGCTGTATCTTGTCAAATGCTTTCACTGCATCTAATGGGATGATCATGTGATTTTTATTCTTCGTTTCGTTAATGTGGTGTATCACGTTGGTAGATTTGTGGATGTTGAAACATGCCTGCGTCTCTGGAAGGAAACCCACTTGATCATGATGTATGATCTTTTTAATGTATTGTTGTATTTGATTTGCTAGTATTTTGTTGAGGATTTTTGCATCAATGTTCATCAATGATGTTGGCCTATAATTTTCTTTCTTTGTGTTGTTCTTGTCTGGTTTTGGTATGAGGATAATTTCTGCTTCGTAGATTGAGTTACAAAGCCTCCCCTCCTCTGCAATGTTTTGGAAGAGTTTGAGAAGGATAGTATTAAGTCTTCTTTGAATGTTTGGTAGAATTCACCAGGGAAGCCATCTGGTTCTGGACTTTTACTTTGGGGGAGGTTTTTGATTACTGTTTTGATCTCCTTACTGGTGATTAGTCTATTTAAATTCTCTACTTCTTCTTGATCCAGTTTTGGAAGGCTGTAGGATTCTAAGAATTTATCCATTTCTTCTAGCTCATCCAATTTGTTGGTGTATAGCTTTTCATAGTATTCTCTTATTATCTTTTGCATTTCTGAAGCTGGGCTTTAGATCAACCAACCAGATGCCAGTATCATTTTGATGTTGCTTTATTCTCTGGCCTCTGAAGTTAGAGGTAATGAGACAACTAAAGACCACAAGCAACACAATTGAGCTGGGTAAATTCTCTGTAGCAGGCTATCATCCACACTTCAGAATATCTTGCAATATTCTATTCCAGGTCTTAGCCTTCTGCTAGGTAAGTGATGGAACCAGGATGCCAGGTAAGGTGTTATGTACTTTTCACAGCCACAAGCAGGAAAAATGCCCACCCTTGAAATAATCATATCTTTGGGTTGATGCTGATGAATGGCTAGAACAGCGAGGAGTCCCTCCTTCACATTTTTCATCTCACCTCTCTAGTTTTTCTTTGGACACCTGATATAATTGTATCAATGTCATTTAGAGATAATAGTATATAAGAGAGTCATACTACTTTGACTGAAGTCTTCCAATAACTACTGCACCAGAGTTTGGAATGAAAATTGATGAAGATAGTCAATGTAAGCAAAAAGCTAAGTAGTGCCGGCTGACCTAACTCACACTAGACTAGAAAGCCTAAAGCCCCAGAGACTCCAGTGTTGTTCATAAAATTCAGAACTTGTTTTGGAAGAAAGATTCTTCCTCAGACATCAGGTCATCTTTCCAAAAGGAAACCCTAGGATGTTGTGATTGACTGAACCCTGTGAGCTAAGAGTTAGAGACTACCGTTGTGCTCATTCTCTTACTCTAGCTACCCTAGATTGAAACAAAAATATCTCAATGGTAAAAGAAAAGGACCTCATTTTCTCACATTTAATGGCAAATGGGAAGACAGACAAAACAACAAGTACTTTATAGAAGCTTGGAGAAAGGTATTCTGCATTCAAGTTGTAGGGAATGGGAAAGTCTGTTGGGATGAGAAGATACTTGATCTTGTCTCCAGTGAGAGCTATGAGCTCACTATGGGTCGAGGGGAAGACGATATTTCCAGGAGGAGGTCGTGTAAAAGGTCAAAGATATTAAATATTCTGCAGTTATTCTCCAAACCCTGTTGTTTATTTCAATCACAGAAGTTGTGAGAAAAAGTAAAGGAATCTGAGGTTAATAGGGTAACCAGATGGCAGATAACTGTGACAACTGTGCTAAGGTGTATGGGTTTTGAAGAGCCATAATCCACGCTGGTTAACCAATCTGCCCCTCAACGAGGTCAAAGCAAAACAAAAAGGAGAAAAATTCCAACATACTTCTTAGAAATGCCCTCTAACTAAAACATACATTATTAAGATTATTGGAGATGTTGCATAATTGTATTTAGTAAAAGAAAAGAGTACAATGATTCTGGGTGACCTGTACCCCTTTGATGTATTTAACGAATGATTTCATGTCCTTCCAAGGGAAAAACTCACATACACACAGATACCCAACATGAAGGCTATAATTATGTTGTGCTTGGGAATGCAGGTTAAAAATCTGATTTTATTTTTGAAGATGAGGCAGAGAACTTCCCTGTTTACCATACAGAAATATGAGAATGTTAAAAAGGAAGCAAGGAAGTAAAACGTGTTCCTTTAGTTGCAGGTTGCCCAGAAATGATTGCATTCTGTGCACAGAGAGGCCAACATAGGCCAGTGTCCTCCATGAGACTCAGGTTTTGAGACCTGTACTGTGTGTTTTCCTGTGAGCCATCTCATTTAAATCCCAACACACTAACTTGAGGTAGTTTCCAACACACTCATTATAGAGATGAAGATACTGCTCTTGAGTGAACTGCCAGAAGATCACAGAGCTGGTACATTGTGACTCTGAATTCAAACCTTACTATTTGATAAATAAGGTTTTCTTCAGTGTACTGCTATAATTCATATTCTCCTCTTCCAAAATTTAAGAAAGGAGTGATTAAATTTCTTGCGTAAGTCTGCTTAAAAAGCCCAAGAACCAGTGTTGCTCAGAAAAATGTCCAGGGTAAACTAAAGCTGTGAGGGCCCTAAGCACCAAGGGTTCCTTATAAACAATGGAAGCACAGTAAGACATTTCTGACATAGTCATGAAATGGAAGTCAAAATTCATTCAAATGGAATTATTCAACACAGAATTTGAGTTGCCTGACATAGGATACAAGACAATGATGTTCTTCAGATAATTATCTGACAAGAAAAATGCATTCTGATTGTGATGTTACAAATTGTGCACCAAAGTTTAAAACATCAATTTTTTATGGCTGTGCTAGATGAATTTCCAGTGGGGTTTCTCAACTCCTAAACTCTTGGCTTCCCAGTCAAACTATGATTCATTTTATATTGGGTAAGTAAAGCATACCATTTTCAGGGGTGTGGTGGTCTCTGCCTGTCTACAGTTGGGATATAACACTCTAAACAAGATTGTGAGTCATCTTATCTCCTGGCTTCTTTGACCACTGTAAGCATTTCGACCAAACAATTTGACAGATAATTATTGCACAGCTCCTATGTATCAAATTGTGTGTTAGACACTATGGAATATACAAAGATGGCCAGACACTAATTATGCCTTCAGATGCTTATGTGGGGGAAAACCAGGATTGAAAGATGCTTATATGGAAGAAAACCAGAAAATTACATCCAAATGACTATCTTATAAGTAAGGTTGTTAATCTTCATGAATCAACCAGGAACAGTGTGTACCAGAGAAGGAATTGAATATGGGGAAATCTATAATACAACTGATCTTGAGAGATGGTGAGGAAACTCAGAGGCTAGTAACAGCAGAAAGCTGCTCCTACCCTGAAGTTAGAAGGCCAGAGGCAGACAGTGATGTTAGTAACCCCAGTGGAGGCTCCAACCATGGAGGGGGCAGGGTTTTGAGCCATGAAGGAGATACCATCAGGAGAAGGATGAGAAATACTCTGCTTTCCCTTTGCTCCCATCAGCCAATCTCTTGTTGATGTTATCTCATAGGAAACCTGGTGACATGGATCCTGGAAAACATTACCTGCAGGGTTTAGCCTCCCTGCAATGGCCAACAAAGCAAGGAAATGGAGAGGCGGCGGCAGGCAAAGATGGTCAGTGGTAAACTAATACATCACTATGGAGATTCATAGTCAGAAAAGTAGGACAAAATGAGAAAAAGTGTTTCAGGATCCCAGGTTGTGGAGAGCTTTGTGTACTTTATGACATCAACTTAGAAATATTTCCTATATTGTAAGGAAATTGAAAATACACATAAATATACTGTATTTGAATCCCCCTCCAGGAACTAGGAAAGCAATCATCTTGCACACGTGTCTTCAGGACAGTTTTCAATCAGAGATAAATTTAGCATCTAAAATGGTTAGTACTTGCCTATACTGCTCTTCGCTTTAGCCTTAGGTCGTTGTCAAATGTCATTCATCCTGATACAGGAAAAAATGATACAAAGATGACCAGAAATATGAGCACCCTGGTTGGTTTTACCTGCCATTTAGTTGTGTCTTCTCTTTCAGTATATTTAGTTACTAAGTTTCTGGGCTGACTCTACACTGTAGCATTATGTTTTCTATAATTTTTCTAGCTCCAGGACATCTATTTTAGTTTATGTAACAATCGTAATAATTTGGCTTGGTTTTATGCTGTCACTTTTCCTTATCTGAATGACTCAGAGCGTACCACATTATTCCCATCAAGAAGAAAACATCTTGAGAAGAAAATCTTGTTTGTATTCTAGATCAAGTGTTGGCAAGCTTTTCATGGAAAGGGTTAGAGAGTAAATATTTTTGGCTTTGCAGGACATAGATTCTCTATCAGAAGTACTCAACTGTGCTATTCCAGTGTGAAAGCAGCCATCCATGATACATAAAGTAATGAATGGGGCTGTGTTCCAATAAAATTTTATTGGAACTTTATTTTATTTTTTTGTATTTTACATATTGTATACTAAAATAGAATTTTAGTATAAAATATAATAGCATAAATAGTATACATAGTATAGTATAAAATATTAAAATAAAATTTTAGGGGCCGGCTCCATGGCCAAGTGGTTAACTCCGTGAGCTCCGCTGCGGCAGCCCAGGGCTCGGATCCTGGGCATGGACATGGCACTGCTCGTCAGGCCACGTTGAAGTGGCGTCCCACATCCCACAACTAGAAGGACCTGCAACTAAGATATACAACTATGTATGGGGGGTTAGGGGAGATAAAGCAGAAAAAAAGAAAAGATTGGCAACAGTTGTTAGCACAGGTGCCAATCTTTAAAAAAAGAAAAAAAGAAAAGAAAAGAAAGATTGGCAACAGTTGTTAGCCCAAGTGCCAATCTTTAAAATAAATAAATAAGTAAATAAATAAAATAAGACAAAATAAAATTTTAGTACGCAGAAACAGGCTAAAGACTCCCATTTGATGATCAGGGCTCTAGATGCTGTTCATTAAATAAATATAGACAGATAGGTGTATCTGTCTGCAAATATCTGTGATCGAGTAATATTCTAATAAAAAGGAGGGTAAGTTTGTCCTTGTTGGCATTTAATAAAACCAGCAGTGTTAAAATAAAGCATCTTCCATGGACTTTCATTGTTGCCACTTTAGATTAAAATTCAAATGGGACATTCTTTAATTGATGCTGCTGCATTATGGTGTTTATTCTTTACATTAAACATATGCATTTTACAATGATACTAGTCAGTAATAACATGAACGTTATTATGCTCATGTTACATATTGGAAACTAGGGCTTAAAGAGAAGCGACTAATTTAAAAATCATTAAGGAGGAAAATTAGAATTTGGACTGAGATCAATAAACAAAAACTTTCTATGCCAACTACTAAAAAATTACTAGTAAGGCTACATTTGTTGGTAAATCATAGTAAGCATTTTGCAGGGGCAACAGTTTAAGATCCCCTCATTTAATTCATAGGAATAATGAAAGAATAAATGGAAACAGATGTAATTCTGTTTATAGGTGTCCTTGAAAAGGATAGCAGGCACCAAATGCCAGCATAGATTCCTAGGAAATTCATCACTCATTCGATTTCCACTTTGGGGGAAGTTAAGTAAATACTTGAACTCTGCAAGTGTGGTTTTGATACCCCATTGACGCCAACTCAATTACTTGATGTCTCTGTTCAAGAATTATGTGTTCAGAAAAACTGATAGGTTCAGCTGTGTTTAACCATTTAGCAAGGTCCAATATTGAATTCAATGAGCTGAAATTAACTGCCTCTCCCCAGGTGGTAAAATAAAAGCAAACCTCCCAGATAATTTCTACAACAGTAGAGTAGGTTAATTTATTTATACACACTCTGGAGAATCTGACAGTCTCACTGCCAACCTGGAGTTTCCTTGCCACAGAGACCAGATTCTCTCTCCTCACTTGACTAGTTTTAACATAAAAGAGCAATGTAGATTAAGGAGAAGTGAATAATGGTCTAAGTGAATAATAAGTGTCTAGAAAAGACACTGAAACCAGGATTGTCTCCAACATTGTCAGAATTATTGACTAATTCGAGGTCTGGATACGGAAGAAGAGAAATGATACATTACCTGGCTTGAAATGACTTAAGAACTTTCTAAAGAAAATAATCAAAAGGTATTGTGAATGCTGTAGTCTGTTCTGTCATGAGAGCTTGGGTCTTACAGTTGAAAAAGGAGATGACAGATTTACATTTCTTTTCATGTAATTTGAAAAATTGATGAGACAATTTACTGGGTTGGTGTTTAATCAATTAAAAAATCAATTGATGCAACAAGATATAACTGTTAAGTTTCTTCTGTCTTTATAGAATTCTGAAAAATATAAACATAGGTGCAATTTAGTTTTCTATGGAGGAAGAATGGGAACAATGTTTCGTACACAAGAGTTTTTTTAGATATGTATTTGATTTAAATCCACAGCACTCTTATAAGGTTGGTGTAGTGATCCACTTTTTATTTTTCTGTAAGATATTGGCCCTGAGCCAACATCTGCCACAAATCCTCCTCTTTTTGCTGAGGAGGACTAGCCCTGAGCTAACATCTGTCCCCATCCTCCTCCACTTTATATGTGAGATGCCTGCCACAGCATGGCTTCTCAAGCAGGGCCTAGGTCCACACCCAGGATCTGAACTGGCAAACCCCAGGCTGCCAAAGCAGAACTCGCCAACTTAACTGCTGTGTCACAGGACTGGCCCCATGATCCACCTTTTAGAATGGAGAAAACGAAGAACCAAGAGGCCACTCAAACAACTCAGTGGTCATATGTATTTTTCTATTTATACTTACATATAATATGATTGTTTTTGGTATATATATTTTATCTTTTTAAGCAATTTATACTAAAAGAATTTCAAAAATAGTAGGGTAATGACAACACTGACAAATAACACTTGGATTCATGGGTTGGGTCCATTATTTTAAAAGAGGTACATGAAGTGATCTACTATCATTTAGGTAGAACTACGTTTTTATGTACATGTGTACTTATGTTCACAGGGATAAAAGCTTCAGTGATTTTCTAGAAGTTGCTAAGAAATGTGATATTCATTAAATGAAGCAGTGTGAAATTAGATAAGAGAAAATATTGATTCAATATCAAGTGGAATAAAAATGAAATATTCAGTGGATATATTCAGGCAGTTGAGGAGATCTTAAACAGGAAATTAGTACATGTAAAAACTATTCAGGAAATTGGAAGGTCATACAACTAAGAACTGCAGAAAAATCACCTTAAGGTGATAATACAATTTTCATATTTCTTAATGAGTTGCTTTTGTAAGGGGAATTTTTTCCATAATCATCAGTAATGCCCGTATCCTTGAGTCACAGGAACCTTATGAATTAACTTCCATTTTCTTATTAGGAATAGAAGCGCACAATTTAGCCACATTCCTTCCAACTTCTAGGTCACATTGTTATTTTCAAAATTATCCCCCTAACTTTACCCCACACCCTTAAATACCTATGTAACAAAAGTAGTATATTTTAACTTTCCCATTCTGTCATATTTTATTTCACACAATCTCTAACACCTGTGTGCAACACTCTCCAAGTTTGGTGCTCAGGGTCTGATTCTGTTTAACCACTGACATCAAGAGAACTCCCTTCCTTCCATGGCTGTGATGTTGCCTTCCTTGAGGGAGAGCACATGGACCCATATGAGGAGCTCATGAATATGGAGCTGACCTGCAGCTCTCTGTGGCTTTCAAGTCTTCCACTCTCAAGACCCTTTGGGTTTTTCTGAGGCTGATGGGGTACCATGGTAGCAAAAGCAGGCATGGTGATTCATGTCAGAAGTGAGAGATTGCTATTAAATTAAAAGCCCATTGTTAAAGGTAGATGTCCATCAACTGGCATGTGGATAAATAATCTGATGCATCCATATGATGAAATATTACTTGGCCATCAAAAGTAATGAAGTACTAATGCATGCTACATCATGTATAGATTTTGACGACATCATGCTTAGTGAAATAAATCAGTCATAAAATGCCAGTAGTGTGTGATTCCATTTACATGAAATGTCTATAATAGGCAAATCCATGGAAACACAGAAGGTAGATGAGTAGTTGCCTGAGGTTGGGGGTGTGTGAGAAAGGTTATGACAGATGACTAATGGAGGCAGATCTTCTTTTTGGGAATGATGAAAGAGTTCTAAAATTGATGGTAATGGTGGTTACCCAGGTCTATATTCTGAAAACTACTAGATTGCATACTTGGAATGAATGAATTATATGATTTGTGAATTGTATTTCAATAAAAGTGATACCAAACAAAATGTTGAAAGCAGACTTTCAGAAAATACAAACATACCACTGGAAGTAGAAATTGGTGATGTTCTTCAGTCTTCTTTTTCTTTTTTTGCTTTTTGCAGCCAATGACTTGGTGTGCTAACACCTGTAAGTTATATAGCAGCATATCTTATAAAAGATGTTTATGGCATGACATAAATGCCCACTGTCTGCAGGGACTCATGCTTATCCATGCTCTAACTACTATCCCAACCAGAGCTGAACACTCCAGTTCATTGTCTTGGTAACTGTACTCAAGAACTAGGAAAACTGCTGTCCTGGGAAAGCTGCATAACTCTGATGGTGTGTGTCTTCCTTAATTCTTTATGTGCTGCAAAATGAATCCATTTGCATATGTTCAATATATAAAGTAGAAAATACAGTATTTTGTCAATGGCTTTATTTTTAGTTTAAATTTATAAACGGTTACTTAATAAAATCAGTCAATGAAAAATGGTATGGTTTTTTTGACATATATGGAAATTAGAAGTTTGAATAATGTGTGACACACACACCCTTATTTCAACATTAGTTTTCATAAATTTGAATCAAATTCTTTTGGGACACCTGAAACACCTTCCTAAAACAAGAGTGTTTGGGAACAAGTTGGAAGAACACTGTTCTTAATGGCTCATTCACCACTTAACTTTTGAGTACCTCAGTTTCATTTTCCTTATCTTTAATATCTGCTTCTGGTAGGCTGACCTGATTTTTACACTCCAATCAGATATATATAACACACACACATGTGTGTATACATTTTATTTCATCTCTCCAATCATGTACCTTTTGACCATGAAACATATGATAACAGAAAATCTTGTAAAACACAATATTGTGTTTTTGGTAATTGTAGTAGTCTTCATTTAAGTCATAGAATTTTGCTATAGAAAATTGGATTTATCCACCCAGAATTAAAATGGAACCAATAATCATGCTGCATTTAACCACCATGAATTACCCAGCTCTTCAGTCTCTCTCTGCACACACATGCCACATTTACATAAACATTTCTCATCAGTCAGAATTTTTCAAAGTCTCTGAATGTTGCCTTCCCATGCAGATAACTTCACAAAAAGCATGCCACTAGCTGATTCAAAACCAAACACATTCAAGTTTTCTCTTATCTGAGTTCTCCTCTCCCTTCTGCCCTCACTCCCACCACTCTGGTAGTCTCCTTTTGATTTCTTAGGTAATATAATAGACTCCTCGATGGTCTCCTTACTTTCCATACTGCCTGATACAGTCCATCCTACATTCCTTAACCACACAAAGTAAATTTTCTGAAATACACATTTCAGTGACTCACTTGATAGCTGAAAAACCTTCCTTAGTTTCTCATTCTTTATCTCTAAGGACTTCCCCAATTTTGTTCCAACATATTTCCAGCCTGCTCATCCCAAATGACCTCCTCACATATCTTCATTTATTTTAAGCTTTTCCCCCAGTTCTATGCTACTGTCCCTCCTGGTGGTGTTTCTTTTCCTGATTGGGAGTAATAATCCCACCTGCATGGGAGCCTTGACTTTTATCTGTTTCAGGAAGACCTTTCCATCATCCCCCCATCTCCCTCTACAGACAACTCCAGTCCTGAACAGCCACAATGTCCATTAGATATTTGCTATGTGCTATTTCAATTGACCTTTTGTAAAGGCAAATTTACATCCTGTTATATGTGAAAGATCCATGACCAGTGATGATTTGCTTATGTTAACTGCATCTGTTTTATTTGTGTACAGAGTAGACACCCAATCTACACCTGTCAATGAGACTGTGTTAAACACAGAGTTATCCCCAAGCTGAGTAAGTGGAAACATTCACAAGATGTTGCTGTCATTGCAGTGGAAGAATAAGGCATATTTAAGCACAAGTCTATGGCACATTCAGGGAAGTGTACTCCTCTGAAATCTCTCACGTTACAAAAGGAGGCAAAGTGTCAAAACATTGGCTCCACATGACATTTTCTTTTCCTCAGTGTTGTGCTGATACGTGGAACTACTTTCATCCAATGCAACCAGGGATCTCTAGCAGATTGGGTATTCCTTTTCTACAACTCTGACAAATTCGTACAAAGCTAGCACCTTAAAACAACACCCATTTATTAGCTTATCATTTCTGTGGATGAGATTTCCTCGCATAGATTGGCTCTGCTGATTCTCTCCTTGGAGGCTTACAAAGTAAAATCAAAGTGTAGGTAGGGCTGTGTTGCCTTCTAGAAGATCATGGGGAGAATCCATTTCCAGACTCATTCAGGCACTTGGAAGAATATTGTTGTAGGACTGAGGTCCCTGTTCCCTTAAAGGTTTCTCAGCTTTGAGGTGTTGTACCTATGCCTTGTCCTGTGGCCCTGTCTGATGCCAGCTGTGGTGAGTCAAGTCCTTATGCTTTAGATCTCTCTGTCTCATCCTTCCTCTGCCTCCTTCTCTTCTACATCTCCCTGAGTGTCTCTCTTCTTTTGAGAGCTCATGTGATTGCACTGGGTTTGCTTTCATAATCCAAAATATTTAGTTTTAGGTCAGCTGATTAAATCTTACCTCTATGTATAAGATTCCTTCACAGCAGTGCCCAGATTAGTCTTTGAATAAATAGGAGATAGAACTCTTGGGGAGACATCTTCTGAAGTGCACAAAGATAGAGAAGACTAAACTATATCCAGAGTTTGCAAAGGCCAAAATTAAGCCATCCTGGAATGCTACTAGAAGCCAGAACCAAGATGGGATGTGTCAATAAAAAGGATTAAATCACATTATCCTCAGGCTGAGAAGAAATGCAGATCCACCAGCCTTCTCTTCTGAGCTGGAGGAGAAAATACAGAAACTATCCTGAGACAGTGGTTGCACTGACCTTCCCTACCATTCAACTCTTCTCCAGCCCTATCAAACCTCAAGTCATGTTGTGTGCTCTTATATCTTCAGTATTTTTCTTTGCTGTTCCATCCACTGGGGCTGTACTTTCTCCTGGGATGTTCCTGGACATCTACAACTCACTCATCAAGACAAAGGAATCTTGGTTCTCTTTGAGGGCACCTTTGTTAGTCTTCCCTGGGCAATGTATGCTGCATACTGAGCAATGCTTGCCTACCAGGGGCTGCCCACTTCTTTTCCACATAGCATGCATTGCTCCCTTGTGCATCCTTCTTTCCTCTACTAGACTGTAGCGCTTCCCTCTTTATTTCTCATATAGCCTTTCAAAGGTGCCTGAGATATGTGAGGCACTAAATCAATATGTGTAGGATGAATGTTATTACTGTAAATTAAGTATCAGGTTGGTGACAAATCATGGTATTGAATGTTGGTTGGGATGAGCGTAAGTAATTATTACATTGTAGCTTTAATGGTTTTATAGCAAACAAAGTTTCACTCATTTCTTTGGGGATAAACTATTTGGTTAATAGCATAAAAATACAAATAAATTTAAATATTTATGTTATGATAATGTGCTATGCCTAAGGAGGCAGAGGAGGAATGCCCTAGAAAGCCACAATTCCACCCCAGAATGTTAAAAATCAACACTTCATCTGTAGAGTTGAAGTTGATTTTCTGTGACTAATACAATGACTTATATTGACAATGCCAAGAACAAAGGATATTGACACTGGAGTCTTAGACCTTTGAGGTTTGAAAAGATTTACAACACTACAATGATGGCTGTGTGGGTAAATCAGGTTTTAGGAACTGTGTCAGTCAGCATCCTAGGTTGTTTTGAGTCAGGTCCTTGACAGAAATAGTATTTTAACCAGAAGATGTGCTGACAACAGCACAAAACCATTTTAAGTACCTTTACATCTACTTTGTCTGTTGGCCTTTGGACTCCTTACTATATGCTTTAAGCACAAGAAGGAAACATCAATGATTTCAGCACTAAATGAGGAGAATCTCATTCCCCTCAAGAGTTTGCCTACTAATTAGCTTAAGGGCTTCATAAACTGTACATACCAGGTATTACTATTATTGAATGATAAAGATTATACCATTGTGTGTTTATTTTCTAGCGACTCTGTCACACATGACCACAATCTTAGTGGTTTAAAGCAAATCTCTGTTGTTGTCTCCCAGCTCTGTACATAAGAAGTCCAGGGTGTTCCACTGGCTTCTCTGCTCTGGTCTGGTAAGGCTAAAATCAAAATTCTGGTTGGGTTGGCTTCTTATCAGGAGGAGCTGGAGGAACAAAGGGGATTCTTTTTCCAAGCTTAGTCAGGTTGTTGGCAAAATACATATCCTGTGTAGAACTGAACTCCCTCTTTCCTTGCTGGCTGTCAGCTGAAGGTTATCTCAGATTCTGGAAGCCACCCACATTCCTTGGCTCATAACCCACTTCCTTCCTCTACAAAGCCAGCCACAGATGACCTAGTCTTTCCCATGTTTCAAGTCTCTCTTGCCTCTTCTTTGGCCACATTTCTCCAAATGCAGCCAGGAATGGTTCTCTTCTTTTATGAGTTCATGTAATTAGACTGACCCCACTCAGATAATCCAGGATAATCTCTCCATCTCAAGCTCCATAGCGTTAATTTCATGCACACAGTCCCTTTTGCCATTGCATTAGTTTGAGAGAGCTGACGTAACAAAGTATGACAGACTGGGCGCTTCAATAGCAGAAACTTATTCTATCACAGTTATGGAGACTGGAAGTCTGGGATCAAGGTGTGAGCATGGTTGGTTTCTCCTGAGGCATCTTTCCTTTGCTTGTAGAAGGCCATCTTCTCTCTGTGTCCTCACATGGTCATTCCTCTGTGCATATCTGTGTCCTAGTCTCCTCTTCCTATAAATAGACAAGTCCCATTGGGTTAAGGCCCTACTCTTATGATGTCATTTAACCTTAATTACCTCTTTAAAGGTCCCATCTCCACCTACAGTCACATTCTGAGATACTAGGGATTAGGACTTCAACACATAAATTTTGGTGGGGACACAATTCAGCTCACAACAGCCATATAACATACCATATACAAAGGTTCCATGGATTAATACTTTCACATTGGGGCGGGGGGCATTATTCAGCCTACCTCAGAGTTGTACTCTTGAAAACCAGCAAATAATTAGGTATATAGTGAGATAAAGCCTAAGAATTCCTGTCATTATTATGGAGCAATGATAAAATTTTTCATGGCAACTTCATGATACACAAGGCAATCTTGCATCTTGAACCTCCTAACAGAAGGACACCCCCATATTTATATTGGCTAATGTGTGCAAATTTGGCTGTGGTTCATAATGTAGCCATTGCTGAGCTCAGGTATCTTCATATACATAACAAATCACCCCAATCTTATTATTTTTAGTTTTACTTAACCATTTCAACTTATTATTCAGGTTAATATGATGTGGTAAACAGATCAATGTGTCCAATACAGCAACATGAGACATGTGACAATGTGAGCTAAAACTGGGATTAAGTACAATTAAACGAACCTTAAAATTAATTGTTCCTCAGACATCCTAGTCACATTCGAAGAGCTCTATAGCCACGTGTGGCTGGTGACTTTCATACTGGGCAGAAGAGATATGAACATTTCTATCATCATAAAGTCCTGTTGGACAGCACTAGTCTAGACAGTAATCTTATGATGATTTTTTAATGATGTGATTCCCTCAAGATTATCTAACCTGATTAAGAGTATTCAATCTGGATGTTGATTGCTTATTATGGCAATATTTATGATGATTAATTTATACAAAGGAATAATTATCTATTAAATACAAGATTAAAGAGACAAAGACCAGCATTTATACTGAGGATGTCAACCAACAAGGAAACGAAATTGCCAAAAGATGTATCTGTCTGTCTCATTCATTTGGTTTGATATCCTGACAGATTTCCAGAAATGTAATGCTGGCTTTCATCATTAATGTTGGATTACACCCAGGAAACTCTCAAACTCTTTGTTCCAGCTGATTGTTTTCAGATCTGATCTTTCTTTTAAACAAAATTCAAGTAATAATTGAGGACTTATGAATGTTACTTCCTGATATAGGTATAGTCACAGCTTTCAATAAAGAGAAAAAACTTTCATCTAACTTAATTACTATAGGCTCCAGCTTTTCCGTATTTAGTAGATGGCCAAGAGGTATGAACTGCCATAAAAGTCCTCCAGTTTCAATTCTTTATGGACCCACTAAATGCTTAAGCACACTTTACTTGAATTCACATACCCATTGGAAGTTTTAGAATAAAATGAAACCAATGACATTTTTTTGTAAGTCCTGGTGATAATTTGTGCTGATAATATGTGGATATCCAGAAATGAGAATTACTTGAATAGAAATAGAGGATGAGCTCTCTGTAGAAAACCCTATTTGTGTAACCTTGGCAGATCATAGCAAGTTAATGTAGCAGATAATGGCAGCTCATGTACATGTATGTTGGTTAATGCACTGTTAGTATTTATAAATTATGGGTAATGACTAAATGTACAGGCACATGTCCAGTGAGCAGCAGATCAGCAGACAGGTCCATACCTATTGACCTGGGTGCATTGCCATAGGTGAACAGAAGTGGTCTATAAAGATTTTCCTCCCCATTTAAATGAGAATTATCAGTCTTCTTCCATGTCTCCACTTATTAGACAACTATAGCATTGAAGCCTCTTACTACCTCCAATTCTCTCAAGCCGTGAAATATATCTAACACCAAGGGATCCCTGATTCTGCAAACTCAAGCCTAAGTTAGATGTCCCTCTTTTCTCAGAAGTGTAGAAGAAGAAATCTTCAAAATTAGAATTCCAGGAACTCAAATTCTAACACAACTGCCTCCTGGTTGTTTGGTGTTCAGCAAATCATTTAACTAGTCTGAGCTTCTGGTAAAAACTATAAATACAAATATTTATTAACAAGATTTTTGGAAGTACTAAAGACTGTATGTATAAGACACCAATGCTCTGTGCTCAGAATATAGGATTATTTATAGTAAGGGTCAGTGGACATTCCCTGTAAAACACCAGATTACAAATATTTTAGATTTCATGGGCCATTGGATTTCTGTTATGACTACTCAACTTTGCTATTGCCGTGTGAAAGAAGCAGTATACCATACATAAGCAAATGACAGGTCTGTGTTTACCTTCTGTGGCGTACAAATCAAAGTTTTGTGACTATCATTTTGAGTCAGGACTAAATCCTGGAATGTCTTTGCTTGCACAGATAATGCACATTCATGTAAATACGAGAGAAAAAAACACTCCATAATAAGCATAATTATGATGGTTTTTATTAATATCCTCCAAAGGGTGATGATGATAACAGTCATGAAAATGCTTATTATGGTCTTACTACTTGCCAAGTGTTAATCTTTCCCAAAACATTATGAAGTAGATACTAATACTGTCTCCATTTTACAAGTGCACAAAATGAGATGTATAGAGCTTCAGCCTCCCTCTCAAGTGAAGAGAGGCAGTCCAGTGAAATGTTGAGTTGCTGAGTCAAGAGCCCAAATGCAAAAGCTGTTGCAGAACTCTGCTGGTAAGTTAACATTAGCTAATAGTGAAAACTGGAAATTCTTGGTACAAATATAAGAAGCATCAATGTTATCAAACTCTCTTCAGATGTATTTTCCAATCCTTCACATACTATTGTCTGAGCTTGGGCAAGAACCTATCCATCCTGTGTCTCCACTTCTTTCTCTAGAGGATGAATAACAGTATGTACTGCCTAGGACTTCTGTGAAGTGGTTAATTTGAAAGATGCCTATGAAAATCACTGCACATGGTAAGTGCTTATAAATGCTCATATTATATATTAATGTAATATGATAAAAATTAGGAGACAATTGGATCCATACGTCTTCAGCTTTGTGACAGGCACAGCCTAGAGCTAAAAATTTGGATGTCAGCACAGAGAGATGCTATTAAAAGCCCTTAGCCTGACTCACAACTGCTCAGGCAAAGATGTAGATAGTTTCTCCATTTGTAAAAATTAGGAAGACTACCCTATTATTGGGGAAAAATAGAAACTCAGGGTTAAATTGCATTGCCAAACATCATAGAATCATGCCTTTTCCAAATGAAGGTATTGTCTGGGAATAAAATGATGAGTCTTTCTTCAGAGCTACCTCATTTAATGTCTGTGGAAGATGGTCCTTTCCCCAAGTGTATTAGTTTCTTAGGACTGTTGTGACAAATTACCACAAAATCAAGGTGTTGGCAGGCTTGGCTCCTTCGGAGGGCTGTGAGGGAGAGTCTGTTTTAGGCCTCTCTCCTGTCTTCCAGTGTTTGGTGTCAATTTCTGATATTCCTTAGCTTGTAGATGCATCATTCCAACCTCTGTCTCCATCTTCACATGATGTCCTCCTCTCTGTGTCTTCGTATACAAATATCCCTCTAATTTCTCTTACGAAGGCACCAGTCATTGCTCTAAGGACCCACCCTAATCCACTGTTATTTCACTTTAATTACATCTGCAAAAACATTACTTCCAAAAAGGACGTATTCAGGGGTGCCAGAGATTAGGACTTGAACATTTGGGGGACACAATAAACCCTAGAAATCACCAGTTGAGATAATGTTTTGAGAAAACAAGAACAAATGGTATAAACATGCACCCAAATACAGAACCTCAAGCCTCATTTTACCACCAGGTGAACATTGTCATACCTGGGGACTGGATGGTTTTGTTCTTGTCAGTTAACAAACCAGTGTAGGTGAGAGCTAAGACATGCAGTTAAACTTTCCCTACACTGGAGGGCCAGGAAAGTGCAGACCCAGTTGCCATTTGCCTGGATGGGAGGAGATGGAAGGCCTGAAACAGAATGGGATTCATTAATATCAACAGGCTTCCAGGAACATGGTTTTTGGACTGTTGGAGAAATGCTGTCTTGGGAACTCTGTAACAGTTGCACTTCACAAACCCAAGAGGACAGCAATGTGTGCTGGGGGATAGCAGGGCAATATGCAATGGGCCATGCTCAAGGATCAAACCCAATTGTTGTCAGTAAAATGGAAAGATCAAGGCAGGACTTCTGTCCTGATGGGCCTTGGGTATGAGGCAAAGAAGCAGACAGGGCATGAACAAAGGTGGTGGTCTCCAAGCTTGAAGCATAGCTGGGGGCAATGTCTTGGGACAGAAGCCACTTGTTAGATCAGAAATGAAGGGCAGATAAGATGAGAAGATTGAGTTGGAGAGTTGGTGAGTATTTCACATCCTTCTATTGAAAGTAGAAACTGAGGGGCTGGCCCAGTGGTAAGGTGGTTATGTGCACACATTCCGCTTCGGTGTCTGGGTTTCACCAGTTTGGATCCTGGTTCCAGAGTAAACATTGCTTGCCAAGCCATACTATGGCAGGTGTCCCACATATAAAGTAGAGGAAGAATGGCATAGATGTTAGCTCAGGACCAATCTTCCTCAGCAAAAAAGAGGAGCATTGGTGGCAGGTGTTGCTCAGGGCTAAAATTCCTCAAAGATAAATAAATAAATAAATAAATAATTTTTAAAAAGTGGAAACTGAGGAAGGAGGAGATGGAGACGAGAAGTGAGTGAAAGTTTGTGCAAGTCAAGGGCAAGCAAATGGCAGGGCTGAGGGTTTGAAAAGACTGGAGACAGACATGCCTTGACAAGTCTTCATCTGATCACCAAAGGTCCCTGGAAAAGGCTTTTTGGGGTTTTCCTAACATCCTGTGAGATGGTCAGAAGACCAAGACTCCTCACTTGGTTTGGGCTCTTAGAGTCAAAGATCTAGATATCAATCTGCAAATTGTCATGGAGGATAAGGAATCAAATAAATACTTGTAAGCAATGCTCTAAAAGTAAAATGAAATGGAAGCATGTTTTAAACATTGAGTCCAGCACTATTGCAGTCCTTTGATACAGATGTCTTGCTGTAGGCTGAATTAATTTGCATCAGGTCTCTGAACCCAATATGCTTCTTTCTAAACTAATATGCATTTGCACAAACAAGCCTTTAAAACAGAAGACAAAGAAAGAAGCCCCACCTTGTTTCCTGTTTTTCCTTTTTTTTAAAGATTGGCTCCTAAGCTAACATCTGTTGCCAAACTTCATTTTTTTTCTTCTTCTTCTCCCCAAAGTCCCCCAGTACATAGTTGTATATTCTAGCTGTGAGTGCATCTGGTTGTGCTATGTGGGACACTGCTTCAGCATGGCTTGGTGAGCAGTGCCTTTTCCGTGCCCAGGATACAAACTGGTGAAACCCTGGGTCACCAAAGCCAAGCGCTCAAACTTAACCACTCAGCCACGGGGCCATTGCCACAATTTTATTTTGAATCCATCTGATGGCTTCCATTTGGCAATCCTTACTAAATCTTTTGATGACACTGATTTTATTTTTTTTTAAAGATTTTTTTTTTCCTTTTTCTCCCCAAAGCCCCCCAGTACATAGTTGTACACTCTTCGCTGTGGGTCCCTCCAGTTGTGGCACGTGGGACGCCGCCCCAGCGTGGCCTGATGAGCAGTGCCATGTCCGCGCCCAGGACCTGAACCAACGAAACACTGGGCCGCCTGCAGCGGAGCACGCGAACTTAACCACTCGGCCATGGGGCCAGCCCCGATGACACTGATATTTTTAATGCCCACTGAGAAATGTTTCAGGAAATATATTTATCACTGTGAAAGGTCTAAAATTCAATAGTGAATATCCTCTTGAGCTATTTACATTGAATTGTGGGTACATTTGGCTTATGGTGGTGCAGAACTCTCTTGTCAACTTTGTTGTAGGAGAAATTTGTGGATATTCAAAGTCATTTTGGGCTAGTTATCACTCATGAGAATATGGATTTTAGTTTCTTTTTTCTACTAATAATTATGCCTGCCACTATACTAAATATTCAGGATATGAACCTGACCCAACTGTTACTTTCAAAAGGCTTAATGACAGGGAAGCAAAACATGCAAGTATTTACACCGTGTAACTAGACCAGAGGTCCACAAACTATGGCCTGTGGGCAGTATTCAGTCTGCTGTCTATTTTGTATGGCCTGTGAAGTTGGATTTTTAAAAAATATTTCTAATTTTTGGAAAAAAACCAAAGAATAGTATTTGTGACATATGAAAATTATATGAAACTCTACTCTTAATATGTGACCCCACAATCATAATGCCTAGTATTTTCTCAAATGAGTTGAAAACTTACATCCACACAAAAACCTGCACACACATGTTTATAGCATAACAGCCAAAACTTGGAAGCAACCAAGATGTCCTTCAGTAGGTGAGTGTATAAATAAACTGTTGTCTATCTGGACAATGGAATGTTATCCAGCACTAAAAAGAAATGAGCTATAAAGCCATGAAAAGACTTGGAAGAAACTTAAATGCGTATGACTAAATGAAAGGCTACCTACTGTACAATTCCAACTCTATGACATTGTGACAAAGGCAAAATTGTCGAGACAGTAAGAAAATCAGTGGTTGCCAGGGGTTGGGGACAGGGACAAATGAATAGGTACAGCACAGAGTGTTTTTAGAGCAGAGAAATTACTCTATATGATACTATAATAGTGGGTAAATGTCATTATACATTTGTCCAAACCCATAGAATGTATAGCACCAAGACTGACCCCTAACATAAACTGTGGACTCTGGGTGATGATGACGTGTCAATGTAGGTTCATTTGTTGTAACAAATGTACCATCTGGTGGCACATGTTGTTAGCAGGGGAGGTTGTGCATGTGTAGGGGCAAGAGATATATAAAATATCTCTATACCTTTTGTTCCATTTTTCTGTGAACCTAAAAATACTCTAACAATTAGTCTATTGAAAACTATATGAAACTATATGAAAGACCAGTGTCTGTAAATAAACTTTAATTAGCATACAGTCACAGTGATTCATTTACAGATCATTCACTGCTTTTGTGTCATAGCAGCAGAGCTGAGTGTTAAGAACAGAGATCATGTGACCTGCAAAGGTGGAATTAGTAGTAGTTGGCCCTTTGTAGGCAAAGCGTGGCCACCCCTGCTCTGGATTATACTATGTTTATAGATAAGGTGACATCATGACAAAGGGAGGAGTAATTAGCTCTGCTCCCGAGATGCTGAGGGAGGTGTTTGAGCTGGATCGACAAGAATGAGGTGGCATCAATGTTTCAAGGACCTTCCTCTTGTATTCACACATTTGCCTTGCATTCCATAGCATTAATGGGACTGGCATGCATCTCTGGAGGCAACAGAAGCTACTGTCACAGAAAATCGATGTAGGACCATCATTTCTCATGTTAATATTGGCAAGAAAACCTCATCTGCACGGCTGAGTTTTCAACATTCTTATTCGTTTTGTTTCAATTAGAAAGTCTAGTTTAGCATTTTCATCCTTGTGCTACATAAAGGCATATGTATATGAAGTCAATCTTACAAAGAAAGGGACATATTTTGAAGATATTTCCTATCAAATTGTTCATGGAAAGAGACTATTTCAGTCATGTGATTTTACAATGTGTTGATCAGGCTAGACCAAATTACTTTTCCCAGAATTCCCCAACTTGTGTGCTTCCAGCTATTTTTTATGGTAGCCCTGCTGGTAATGACACCAAGATGAGAAGTTAAGCAGCAGCCATGTCACTTTTATCAGTCAAGTCTGGGGTACCAACAGTTGTGGTGGCTCATCCATGTTGTCCCTTACCTGTGGCCTCACATGCTTGGCAGGGAGCAGCTGTGGGACTTAAAGCTGCTCTGCATTTCTCTGATCCCCTTTCAAGTACAGGATCATATCCTCAAAAGAAGACCCAGATTGTCCTGCCTTAAAATCAAAATTTCCTGATTTCTGTTGTCCCTTTGATCACTGACTTTGGTGTAATCTTGCAAACACAATAAGGTGAACCTTCAGATGTCTCTATGTCAACTCATATGTGTCAGAACCAGTAAGTGTCCCTGTAGTAGAGCTGCCTATTAGAGAAGGTTCACTGGAGAGACTAAAAAAAATTGAGCAAGTTCTGCATCCCAAGTAATGAAAATGTTTACAGGAGGCTTAAAGTCATACCTATGTTCTCCTCTCTGCCTGTAGCATCAGTAGTTAAGGAGTATCCAACCAAGATGTCAGGCAATGCTGAATCTACTTATCCATAATGTGTAACCAAGACTTACAACCAAGTTGGAGAGAACACACTGGGCTTCTACCAGGTCTGATGTAGAGAGAATATATTGAACCATAAATATTGGATTAATGGATTCTGTATGGTGCTCCAAGAGATGACTAATGACAATTTGATTCCATATAGGGTGTTACTTATGGATACCAACTAATCAGGGCCTAAGGATACAGCCCTCAATGGCTTTTTCTTGTGTGTGCTCAGAGGTGGTCAGATGATGAATGGACCATGACAAGAAGCATAAAATGTACAGGTTTCAAGTGCTCTTGTGCTTTGCTGCCTCTTTCAGAGGAAAGCCTCTGCGTAGAAGGTTGAGCTCTGCATGTGTCCTTGCCTTTGGGTGCAGATGCTTATGTAACTGTGGTAAGGGACTGGCAGGTGTGAATAAAGGTGAGACATTTCTTTCTGGGTTTTTGACAGAAGAGAAATTACTTTAGTCTGTTATTCGCAAGTCATAGCAACTGGCTACTAAGGAAAATGATTTAGTAATGGAACTGAACTTGGCAGAAGTCCATGAAATGCAATGCACTGAGAAGACATGTTATGGCAGCAGGGGTGATGCTGGTACCCCTGAAATATATGTATCATTACTTCCAGGATGAAGGTGTCTCCAAAACAGAGACATCTCCTAGAACACAACGTCGACAGGTGTTACTGCAGTTGGCTGGAAGACAAAGGCAAGACACATAGTTGAAGCAAATGCTTTCTACTTAAATTAAAAAGATAGATTCTGCCCCTTCCCAAGTCCTCTTCCCATTATTAAGACCTTCCCATTATTAAGTGAAATTTACATTTTAATGATGTGATTTCTTGTCCAAATGAGATCCTGTTGTTATCTAAAAGTTACAAAAGGTCTGTATTATCTCCCTTCCCAAAGATGCCAAGAAAAAGTCAAAATTTGATTTTGGCTAATGCACTTTTTTTATGGACAAAGGAAAAAGGGGGAATATGAGTGTCAATAATAGAGCAGCCTCCTGTGGACTTTCTGCCACATGGAAATGGATATGACTGCAGAGCTGTGATCATCACATGGCCCATCCTCTCTCTTTCCCTCCCAAAATCAACTCGTCCTGCTGTGCCATCCATCTCTCTTTCCTCTTCTTACTTCTGTGCTCCTATCCTTACTGTGTTCCTGCAGCTCCTCTTAGGTGCACACACTCATTTATTTTTTCAGCAGGTACACAAACAGTTTACCCTGAGTTAGGGGTAAAACAATTACATTCCTATTCAAATAAAGATGAATGAACTCAGGAAATAGACTAGATAATTTCTTGTTAAGAGCAAGCATCACTTTTAAAAAGACCGTGTCTCCAATTTTGCATGCCAGCTGGCTCTTTGAATGAATCTTACCCATTTAACTAGTTTCTGAAATTGACAGGTACTGCTTCTCCAAATAATTCAATTTATTGGGGCAAAAAAGAAACAAATCATCTGAGCAAGTGTGTGAAGCATATTCCTTGAAATCTGTTGGAATGTTCAATTCCAAATTATATTCTTGTTTTCTGGGGAAAAGACTTGGAGATTTAAATTACTCTTTCAGTCACTTTTAGCATTGTTGACTCACAATGTTGAAATCAGTTTTTCATCCTTTAGACAAGTTGGACTTTCTTTTCCAGATAGCAAATATTTTTCAAGAAGCCTTTTACAATGAAATAATAATGGCTAGAAATCCTCTTCTGTGAGACAGTATTGGGATTTTGCATCCTCTTCAATTTAAGATTTGTGGGCTAACTCCATTAGAGATGAGTTATACTAAATAGGATCCAGACAGTTAATCAGTTGCCATTAAACTGGAGTAAATTTTACTGTGCTGGGTTGAAATAGCGCAGATTTTTATAATGAAAAATAAACTTTGCTAGGTCAACTCTGCAGACCGCTGATGTTGTATCTGTTAATTGGTGCACAGAGCTACTTGTTACATTTTCAATATGATATTCAGAGGCAAAGGATTTTATTAACAATGCCTTGGAGTATTTGAGTCTGAATGCCACAGAGAAAGGGTTAGAATTCTATGAAAAGATCCACTTTTGAAGGCACACACAAGCAGAAGGTAATACCTCATTTTTGTAGTGAACATTATGATGGCTTTCTTTGGAATTTATGTTTTATTTGCTACTGAAAAAATGCCGCTTTAAATATATTTCAGTGGAGGGTGCATGAATATTTAAAGTGATGATTCAAACCAAAGGAAAGTTTTCCTTATAGAATGAACAACAGAAAAGTATTCCGCTCTCCTTTCTCCATAGGATTGCAGAGCTATAAATTCATTGTCTTCAAACATTGATATTCACCACCTTAGTAATTAAAATAAATAGACAAATCCTGGTCTTTTATACTACTGCATTAAAAAGACCCCCAAATATGTAAAGATATCACCTAAGGCTGAAAATGAATTTAGTATAATGACCATGATGATAACTAGCCCGTTCTTTGAACTATAGATGTACTATATCCTCACAATGGCCCTGCAAAATGTATTGGGACAATTATCTCTGCTCTGCAAATAAGGAAACTGAGGCTTAGCGAGGCATAGAGACCGCCACCAAGGAGACATTCTAATGAGGCTTAAATAATTTCCTAGAATCCAAACAAAGTAAGGCAAGGAGATGGATGATGTACCCAGGTGTGTCTATGAGTGTGAGTTTGTAATCATACACCCAAGTTTACAGATTTCTCCCTTCCTCAGGGAGAGAGACTACTCACAAACCCCAGGTTGATATCAGAGACTTAGTCAAAATAATTGTAGCGAACATTTAATAAGCACGTGATTTGTACAAAACCACAGAGAACTATGAGAGGTGAATTGTACAGAGATGGACATGACATAACCCTTTGAAAAGCTTATGATGCATGGGAGAGAGAAACAAACTGAAATAATTATAGAATAAAATCTTGGTTAAGAAGAAAAAATAGGTAATTTAACTTGGCTACTATGTTCTCTAAGGATTACC
The DNA here is from genome assembly GCF_021613505.1 of Equus quagga. Classification (NCBI taxonomy): domain Eukaryota; kingdom Metazoa; phylum Chordata; class Mammalia; order Perissodactyla; family Equidae; genus Equus; species Equus quagga. The sequence continues at coordinate 781,177 of NW_025793616.1, read as the reverse complement.
TTCAACTATTTTTTGTTTGTTTTTTTCAATGAGAACCTAATAACCCTATCACTACAATATCACTTAAGTTTTTATACTTCTAGTCCATCAAATATAAAGTATAAATATTAATAATTAAATAAATTAAATATTAATTTTAAAGGGTTCATTGCATTTATAGTTGACAAGTGTTTCTTATCCCAATTTACAATTCGTGTCTCTTGTATTAAGATCTAGGTCATTTTTTTACAAATCAAAGGTATTAATGCCATTATACAAAACTCTAGAAGTCACCAGCATCCCTTTTGGGTGTTTTTCTGAAATTTATCATGGCTTCCATTTGGCTATATTAATGTATATTTTATCATCAAACAGATAATTTAACATCTAAAACAGCACTAAACTAAGAGTCAGGATATAGGGAAAAATATTTAAAATACTAAAAATGTTACTTGACCCAAGTTTTATCAATCTCCAAATGGGGATTACATCTCACCAGTTAGCTCATAGGATGCATACAATCATAGGTAGGGTTTGTGAAAGTAATTTGCTAATTGCAGACAATCAAATTTAAATGTAAAATTAACCATCATGTTGAGGAAGAAGCTCCTAATTCACACACCGTCACATCCCCTCACATCTATCATATAACGAGGAATAAAACAAGTGGTCAATAAATGTTTGCTGAAGCCATGAATACACTTCAGTGTTCTACTTCTCCAATAAATTTCCTTCAGATGCCTTGAGATTTTTTCTTCGATGTTAAACCACTGTGTCTAACTCACCCTGAGTCTTAATCTATTGCAGTCACTTGATCACTTAACTCCTGTTCACTGCTTCTTTGTCAGTCTCACCTTGTCCATCAATTTTACTGACAGCTTCTTGGAGACAGAAATTAGATTCATAATCTTCATGTCAAGTACAAGAACATATGAAAATACTTGCTAAACAGTGAAGACAACACAAATGATGATGATAATGATGATGATGAGGACGACAACCACTACCACCAAGCAGGCATTCTACATTCAAAATAAAAACTGGCCTCACAGGCTGGCTGACTTCTTTACCAGAGGCTGGGTCACATTTCAAGGTCCATTTCTGTGCATGGTGGAGGAAAGTCATCATGGTCAATTCCAGTTTCCTGAATTTCTGGAACAATGATAGCTGCATTGTTTGATCACTATCAGGTGTTATCCTGGTTGGAGCTCCGATGTCACATAGAAAATGAAACCTAAGCATTTCCATATATAGTCATGTGCCACTTAATGAAGGGGCTATGTTCTGAGAAATGAATTGTAAGGCAATTTTGTCATTGTGTGAACATCATAGAGTGTACCTACACAAACCTAGATGGAAACATCATAGATAAGGCAATGCCTGCAGGCTCTTGGTGAAAAATTAAAAGAAGAAATTTCAGAAACTATGCAATCAATGTATTTGTATTGTGCTGTGGGATTCTCTCATGTATTACACCATATTCGGCAGTTAACAGCAGACCAGTTCTGCATTGGTTAAGCATTGCAATTTGAAGGCAGGTTGTAGGTATTTATTACACCAGCGAATTTTAAAAAGTTGAATTTACAAACTTTCGAAATATATGAGATTTGAGCTTACTTTGGCAAAATGTTGATTATTATCTAGTATCTAAGATGATCTGTAACCTAATGATGTTTCTTAGGATACATTGATGGATAAAATTTGCTGAAATCATGCTGCTGAGGAAAGAAAGTGTGTTGCCTAACAGCAAAGACATTGATCTGATGGCATTTATCCTTGGGTATCTGAGGAAAAACTATTGTCATATGGATTGTTCTTAAGATGAACATTCCATGAAAGATTATTTTTTGGTGGCCATTAAATTTCAGTTCAATGTGAGAAAATAGAGTATAAAACTTAATTTTTGAATCTTTCGGCTAAGAGACACTCAGAGAGTAAAGATATTAATATAAACCAGAAAAGATAGCCTATTGGAAATGAATGTACTCACAAAGCAAATAACACTGGTCTTTAGAATAAGACAGATTGTCTCACTGTGGGTACAGTTCTCTATAATATGACTGTGAAAATACATCTCGGGATGGAGATTTCTTTGATTATGATATTTAAAAAATACCATGACTTTATCAACCAGATTGAGAAAACTAGAAGCAAAATTCATTTTTTAAAATATCCCCTGCATGCATATAAATTTACTAGAGAACTAACTGCTACTTGAAATGCTTCGTGTATCGCTCGATGATCATGATGATCACCACAGACTTCCAGCCAACCACCAGAGACACCTGCATTCATGCAATGGAAATTATCTCATAAAGTATATAGAGACATTTTACTACCCTTGTTTAGGATAATAATCTGACAGCAATGTGCTCCTGAATCCAGGCAGTAGATATACAAAAGCTGAAAGTAAGTGATGCAGTATAGTCATCAGATACCACATTTCCTTCAAACTACTCATGGATGACCCAGGATATATTCTGATGTATTTTTCATCAAGACAAAACTCAATCAGTCTTCATGTAACAAGTTATGAATCTATGGCTAGTATTTCAGCTATTATTTCTTTTAACATAGATTTCCAAGGAGATCATATGTGCACTAAAATTTGAAAAATACTGGCTGGAATTGCAATAGAAATTTAGTTCTTAATTTTTTCTTTTACTACATTTGTGGCATTCCTAAAGGTATCACCCTCTCAGAACGAATGGCTTATTTTATTAAACCATTCCGTACACGGGAAAAGTGGCGTAGTGAATCCAATGTATTATAGTACACCATTTTTCACTCCCAAATCACATTTAAAAAGACCTTAAGTGGTTTAAATATCCACACACACCAAAGTGGACTGTGCTGAGAATCACTACAGTATCTGCAGATGTCACTCACTGAGAATTTCACAAACGTCAGGCAGAAAGAAAAACATCTTGAAGTGGAGTTGTTAGAGGTCATCACAATGACCTTTGTGGGAAGGAAGTAAATTGCTCTTAAATTAATCAGCCATTATCAGAATTTGTTTTCCTACAGACTTGACAGACTGTGTCATTTAATTGTTTCTTTATGTATTCATTCAACAATTACTGAGAATTAGCATTGTGCCATATAGGGTACTAAGATTGTGGGTCAATAAAAGTTTCCTGGATTCAGGGATCTTGGATCTAGTAAGAAAGATAAACGAATGAAGGACAATGCTGTGATACAATGACACCAGGTAGAAAAATTTGCTATGAGAAAACTGGCATGAAAACTTAAGGATGTTGAAGCAGATGCTTGTGTTACTCGATATCCTCTGAGAAGCAAATGCCAAGAAAAGAGTAAATGTGCAAAGATTTTATTAGGTGAAATACCTGTGTGAAAGAAACACAGAGCTATTTGCTTATACTGCCCTTTTCATGTAATTGGATTCATGCAATATATGGCATTTGTGACTGACTTTTTCATTTTGTGTAATGTTTTCATCCTTCATCCATGATGTATCATGTAGGAGTACATCTTTCCTTTTCACCGCCAAACAATATTCCACTGTTTAGATGTATCGCACTTTATTTATCCATTCATCAGTTGATGGTCTTTCACTCCATGTTACGACTGCACCTCAATATACAATGCCATGCTTGTCAAAAAAAATCTGTTCCATCATACTTCTCTGTCTCAATCCTCATGGACCCCTCCCTCTGATGCATTTCTGGGGTTTGTTCTCCACAACCATGACAGGTGACTATGCAGATTTAACCTCACCTCTTCTTACCTTCCATTTTAAGCCATAAGACCAAACCCAACCTAGCCATTCACATGTGACTTCTTAAGAGCATGATCTACTTCAGATCTTAACGTCTAGATTCCTAACTCCATGAAACCAAAGCAAACCACCATATTTCTTTATTGCACCAAGATTCACCTGTAAAACTGTCTGGGCATAGGATATTTTGAAGAGATTGATTATGTTTTTGACAACTAATTCAACACAGTGCAGTTCCTGGTCATAGTTACCAAGGTAACCAGGGACTTTCTGTCTCTAGAACATCACAGTAAGTGAGGAGGGAAAGATGCATTAGAATTGGAAGAAGTCATATTCCACACCTCACTGAACAATACCACATTTCCAGTTCAATACTGTGGGCTATGTTGCAGTTAACCATGAGACAGTTACATTGGAGTTCCAAAGATGGCCCTAACCGTTCAACTTAGGATATCTTTGAATAGCCCCTGTTATCATCAGTTATGTAGACCAGATTTCCTCAGGGTAAAATGGGTATTTGGACAAAACCGCACTTCCCCGTTTATGCCTGTTGTCCTAACATAATTTTAAATAGCATCCTTTTTCATTCTTGAGAGCACCACCCTTTGTATAACAATCAGCTGCAAGTTGTATGAGTACCTTAGGATTGGATGACTTCTAGGGTGCTTTTCATATACACATGTGAAAAAGAACCTTTAATATTCCTTCTGACTAACTTCATGTCTACACTCAGAAATTTCACACTATTGGTTCTCTATTCAAAATGTTCTGGGCAGTGGGTTGCAAAGTGACTGAATTTTGTGCATCAAATTTCTATGTTAATTAGGCGGGAAGTGATTGTATAACTTATAATTTTATCATTGTACTAAAATGTCATTAAGGAAATAGGACACATTTATTGCACGTCATTTTAGAAGATGAAATGTAAAAATATTCTAGTGTCTGACATCAGACAACAAAAGAGTGATAATCTACTTCTGATTCTAAAGACATTAGATTGCCTCCTAAACCATGGAGACTCTGAGAAAAATAACCTCCTTTGGAAAACCATGATGTATTTCCTTGAATGAGAATAATACAGTATCAAACAAATTATTTCCTTTGAATATTTTCCTGAAACATATGAAAAGAATGTCTCCTGATCTTAGTACATTTGACAGAAATAATCATCCAGCTAAATGAAGTTTTCTACCTAAATTTCATATTTCCCTGCATTATCTTTCATTCCTTGGCCTTCTCTAATAGAACTAATTAAAATATGTATTTTTTGTTCTTGAGTGTTTCAGTTGTTAATCATGGGGTCAGGAAGTGAGAGGTAACAAGGAAACAAAAGATCAGTTTGCATTTGAAATTCAGCATGGTCTAATTGAACAGCAATAGCTACCTTCGTTGTAATAATATATCATGTTGGTGATCACTGAAGAAGAGGCATTCAGTTATATTAAAATCACAGGGATCCCAGTGTCCAGCCCCACCTTGGGAGACTCAGTCTATGAAAGAGATAAGAGGAGTCAAGGTTAACTACAAAATTTGTTGCTTTGTCAACTTCTGCTAGAGATACTACTCTGTGCCCTCATGAAAACTTGTATTTTATCTATTGTCCTTTGCCTCAAAGACTAGCAGTAGGAAAACTTGAGGACAGTCATATTGCTCACACTGCATAATAGAACTGCTTTCCTGTGAGACATCCTGCACTGGAATGCACTGGATATTGCATATATAAACATCCCATGTTCCACAAGATTCAGAATGTGGATAATTCTTCTCTGTTCTGTCCTTTTCTGGATGGTTAAAACAACAGTATCTCATTACACAATCACTTGTAACTATAACTTGGTCTGTTTAAGTGAGATCACTTATACTCTGTGTTCTAACATGTGCTTAAGTCTCCCTTTTTTAGAAGCAGCCCTCATGGACAAAAGCAAAGATGCTTGCTTCCATAAAGCATTATTGTTGTGTAAAATTCAGGGGGAGAACTAATTGATAATTCACATTCTTTGTAGTCAGATCCAGATTAATTCGACTTGCCTGGCAGTGAAACTGGACCCTCCTTCATCCTGATGGTACCTTAAAGTCAGCATTTGAAGTGAATGATCCGAATTTACATTTTCATCCTAGATTTTAAAGCAATGAATGGCAACATTGCCAGCCCTAGATTCTTGCCTGATTGATGCTATTTAGCATTTGGTCCCAAAGGTCTATTTCTTAAATCATTCAAAGTGTCAAAGTAATACTTTGCTGCTAAGATGTATGTTCTTGGAAGTATATCAAGGATCAGTCAGATCACAGTCATCTGCAATTGCTAAATGACTTTGTTTGAAGGGAAATCTTATGTTTCTGAGAGAAAGGATGAATCCAAACTAAGAGGAGAGACATCATACACAAAAATAACTATTTCCAAAGGAACCACACCCAGGGTTTTATAATTGCTATCATCTGGTCAAACAGATGACGTGGATTTAAAAGCAGTTTGTTGATGAGGGAAATGAAATTTTTCTTTTTCATAGGGTGCTTTAGAAATAGCTTCAGTTTAGGAATCAACCAGACTGATTTCTGCTCCTTCAAAACTCTGCTTTCTAGGGACCAGGTCAAGCATCATTTCATTTATGAAGATGTCTTTGATTTTCCAATCGGGAAATAAATTTTTGTTCTTAAAATACAATATTCTGCTATTTCCCTTAAATCACATGCTTCATACTTTATCTTGAATTATCTTTATTTGTGTTTGATTTTTGACATTAATTACAGCAGCCTATTCTACTTTTTTACTCCGAAGTTCCAAGGATAGAGGCACACGCAATACATGAAAAGACAAATAGCTGCTTAGTGAATTAATAATTTGCCTCAGTGGATCCTCTAATATAAATTTGGATCAACCAGTACTTATCTCCAAGTTTCTCAAACTTTTGTTTTATGGCCACATAAATAATTGAAAATGTCTACATCACAAGACTTTCTGCTATCATTGTGCAAGGTCTCTCCCTTCAATAATGAAATTGGATACTTCAGTTCAATCCTGCAGAAACTCAAACACCAGCCAATTCATGCATTTCTGTTTCTACCCCTGCACTCAAATTTAGCAGCATCAATAAGAACTCTGCTTGATGCACAATGTTGCATTAATCCATTTACAAGGCTCACTGCTCTGATATATTGTGCAAAAATACTCTTCAGACATAGATTGCTTCCATGCAGAAGGCATTAATCCAAGCAGAAGTCTTTGTCTAAGAAAACTAATTATCCTTAAGACTAAAAGCATAAGCAAACAGTTAATGAATTTGCTAATTGCTTTTCCATTCTTTGGATATTTATATGGTCTTTGATTGTTAAAAATATACTGTAATTAAAAAGAAATAATAACAGTTAAGTTCAAATGTTTCTTTAACTTTTCTCTGTTTTCTTTGTCTTTTTTCTACATCAAGAGTATATTAAAAAGAACCTCGGACATGATTTCATTCAGTGAAAAGACGTATTTTTGCTGTTTAAAGGTGATGCATAATAGATCTTCATTTATGCATGAAATGTATATTGAAAGACTGGCACCAAGTTGATGATGGTGACTCCATACCTGAAAGGGTCATGAGGGGTCTACATGCCATAGGACGCAACAGGGAAGTAACCTAGCTACCACGATAAAATGGGGTAGTAGTCCAATGGCAGTAAGTGCAAGAATATCTGTGTGGATGCACTCAGGGAAATCACCCACACTAATCACATGCAAGAAAGAGATGATGTCTTAGGCATAACTATAGGGTGATCATGATTTATCAGAAAGAAGTGGAGTAGGGATTCTGGTGTTGGGAGATATACATCTGTCCAAGAGAACAGCATATGCAAACCCTGCAAGGCAGAACAAGATAGTATATTAATCAGTGTTCACCATGCCTGAAAACCTGATGCTTATTGAAAGAAGAATAAAGAGGCAGAATGGGCAAATGATTACCAGAGAACGACCAGGGTGGGATGGACAGAGAGACATTGAAAGAGTTCAGGAAATGCCACCCCAAAATATGGTGCCTTAGTATATTGATTATTTTGAGCTACAGGCACTTGAAAAACAGTAGATGCAAAAAGAGGATTTCTCTGACCTCCACTTGTCTGTCTAATGAGAGATCTCCCAAAGGAACTCAGTTGACATCAGTCCCCTCCCTAGGAGTTTCATCAATAAGGAAAATTGACTGTTGTCACAGGAGAGGGGGCTGGAAGTGCACTCCACATCCAGACGAACTTTGTCACACATTATCATATGTCCCATTTATTCTTTTAAGGGTCCATTCATCTCTCCTGAAAATCATTTACTCTCCACTAAATTGCCTACATCCTGCCTCCCCATTCACCTCGTAAGATGCATGTAAGCTTTCAAATGTCATTGCTCTTTTGGATATTTGCTTTTTTCCCCTGTGATGTCCCTGTGCACACAACATTAAAAATTAATAAATTTGTATAACTTTTCTCCTGGTAATCTGCTTGTTGCCAGTTTATTTCCAAGACCCATCTATTGAACCTAGGAGGGCAGAGGGAAAGATTTTCCTCCCTTACAACACCAACAGACATGTCTGAGGAGGTCAACTTATACTTGTGACAAAGAATATGGAAATATGCCTGTTCAGAGTTAGGCATACAAAGCTAGTCACCACTACATGGGATCTTTCCAAGGGAAGTAGAGGTGCCTTGGGGCTCTAAGAGTTCCTACTGAGATTATACCACACACTCTTGCTGAGTGTCAACTCTGTCTCGTGGTTTCCTATCTATCAGGCTGAACATTAAGTGAAAATAACTGGTGTGGAACAACGTCAACATTCTTGATGTGTCCTCTAAGACTGGGTGAACCAAAGTCATTTGCCAAAGCCAGCACCTCCTAGGAGATTCAGGATTCAGTCTTTCCTGTGGCTCATTTCTGCAATGCAAAAACCAAGAATGCCAGGCTATAATTGCTAAAAATTAGATAGGGCTTACCATGTGCCAAGAATTTTTTGTTTGTGTCAGACTAGGACAGGTAATAATGCAGTGACAAGCAAACTTTACATCTCAGGGACTTCACATACATGCAGTCATGTGCCACATAATGATGTTTCAGTCAATGAAGGACTACATATATAATAGTGGTCACATAAGATTAGTACCTTATAGCCTAGGTTTATAGTAGGCTATACTATCTAGGTTTGTATAAGTACGGTCTATGGTGTTTGCAAAATGACAAAATAGCTTAACGATAAATTTATCAAAATGCATCCTCATCCATAAGTGATGTAGGACTGTATAAGCATTCTTTTTCAGTTCCTGAAGTCCACTGAAGATCAAGTAGCTCTCCAGTAGTGAGTCAATGTTGCCAATGTTTGGGGAAACCATTAAGAATATGTGGCCACCAAGGTCAACATAGCAGAAAGAAAGAGATTCTGGAAACTCACTTCTGCTCTTAAGTGACTTTGACTGGTCTTAGTGCATGTCACTTTCTCCCACAGCTCATTAGAGAGAACTAGTTCATGGCCACTCCCAACTACAGAGGAGGCTGAGAAATGTGAAGAACCCAATTAGTGTCCTTGCCATCTTGCTCAATGCACTGTACATATTTTAACTCATGACAACTCTTGTGAGATGGTAAGGATTACTTTTCCTATTTAATAGATGATGAAACTAAGACATAGGAAAATTGAGGGACCTACCCAAGGTAATATGATGATTAGAAGAACAAAGTGTGATCAAACATTTATTTTAAGATATTTGTAATTTTTATTGAGGGCTAAGGTGAGTCATTAAAAGGGAGTAAGCAAAGAAGTATCATGATTGTACTTATGATTTAGAGTTATCCTTTGTCTATGGTTAGAAGAATGGATTCAGGATACCTAGTTTCGGGTCAATTAGGAGACTGTGACTAAAACTAGGAAAAGAGAAAATATGAGACTGAAGAAAGAATACCATATGTGTCAGGAATATATTCATTTCAAGTGATACAAAACTCACTCAGACTCAACTAAATGAAAGCCACTTGTCACAGCATCCAAATGTCAGCATCTTTATATTATCCTCTATCCTGTGAACATACTGAGGATAGAACTGTGAGGTAAAATCAGGAAGATCATAACCGCTAAAACTAAAAGAACACACAAAGTCTCTAGCTCAGGAAAAGAGAGAATAAAAAAGAAAGGAGGATATATTCCCAAGCCTGTGGTACATATTCCATCCTAACTGATCAGACTAATAAGAACTCCCTACCTTGGCAGATCACTTGATCATTTAAGCTCATTGTCCCCAGTCTTCTCTCTGGGTGTACCTCATTTTCCGCTTGATCCCAGGTCCGTATCTAAGCTACACATTATGAACATAGCCCTTTCTGGAGACTGCTGCTCTTCACCCATTCACCTCTACCGGGTGAAAATTTTGGAAAAGAGACTACTTTATGGATTGAGTAACACATGCTGTTGTTAGCCAGCTTGCGGTATCATTGTTCAAAATTACCCATACTATACATATATCTATTTCACAGTTGTATGCACGTAAGTATATGTATCTTAGTATCTATTTACTTCTGGTTATTTCTATGAATTAATACTAGCAACCAGAGTTTTATTGTCTCATAATTGTGGAGTCTAGAACTGAGTGAAGGCATTATTGAGTCCTAGCAATGGTTCTCTGGGCTCTGCCCATCACTTGTGACTCATTAAAGAGCCTCCATCTTGGCAGGTATTTAGGTGAAGCAATAGAACACGGCAGAGGTGATACTACTCATTTGCTTATCCCAGAAGGCTGTATCTCAGCTGTGTCTTCATATTGGAGTAGTTGTGTTCTTTGTTCCAACAGAAAGCTGGTAAACAAGAGATGCCTTGGGTAGTATCAACTTCTGCTATGCTCTTCTTTCCCTATCATCTCTAACTCTGGTCAGAATATCTCCCTCCAGATCCATTCTTTGCCCTTCCCTGCCTGCTTCCTGTTCTTGGAGGCTGACTTTTATCATCTTTGGTAGGAAATAAACTTCTGTTTTTTAAGCCCCTCAGGCAGTGGTCCTTTATTATGACAGCCCTAGTAACCAATACAATCCCCTAGTTAGGGGCTACATACTAAGACCCTCACTGCGATTCCTTGTCTCAAGGACACCTACTCTACAGGACTCTCATTCTAGGTTCTTCTAAAACCTCTCTCCTTTTGAATCTAGAGGTGCTATCTGCTTCTCATGTGGCATAGTACACAACCCAACTTGTTCCCTGACATCCTGCCTACATGTTTTATAAATGCCCCTGGATAATTATACACTCCAATGATTATCTATATTGGAGTTTGCCTTCTCTTTCCATTGGAACCCTGACTAATAGACTGAGTACAGAGTAGAGATTGGCTTTTCTAGCTCTGCTGGGCTCTGGAGTATAAGTACCTCAGTCAACTTGTATTGCTTGACAGATGCAGATAAGACCTTTGTTAGAAAAGCCGCTCTAGTTGTGGAAGGGCAAATTTCAGCCTATGCATCTCTCTGTGTTGAGAGATCTTACGGTAAGCCAGACTATACACTTCAATATTCTGAATCTCTGGGCCCAGCTGCCTAATGTCACAGCCCTGAAGGAACAGGTAACAATTTAACCAGCAGTCTTGATCCTGTTTTATAGAGAATTGTGAATTTACCACAACAAGCTAGAAAGGTCCTCCTACTGATCCATCTGAGATCCTCAGCATAACCAGGTTGATGTTTTAAGATCTGTCACAGCATTCCAACCCAGTAGGTTCTGCTCGTTCCCCTGTAATAGAATCATTTTTAGGGAAAATTCAAGCAAGCATCAGCCAACACTTGCACTCAAATACTGCTCTTGATAGGACACATCAAGCCTCTTTCTTGACTTATTAGTGGTCACTTTTCTGTTTTTATCTTATTCGACCTACCACAATCTTGACTCTTGACTTCTTAGGGCTTGCCAGCAAATTTCATGGTTTTAAATAAGCAATTTCTCCCAAATATGTCCTGGTGTCTCCTTTTGGATGAATAACTGGCTTATCAAAATAATCATAGCTCCAGTAGAACTCTTGGTTTCCCCCAAACAAACTAGGTATTTTGTCAGTCTTCTCTACCTTGTGAATGGCACATTTCTCAACTCAGGGTCCCAAGCAAAAGACCCAGAAATGACATGTTTTTCAGCATTAATTCCCAAATCTGCTTGCAAGACCAAATGTTACTATTTTTGTCCAAGTTGCCATTGTGTCTAAGTTGGGGATCCTGGGACATTACAGTAGGACTATTTACAACCAGATGGAAGAGTGATCTGTATAAAACTATGATTAAACCCTGCTTAAGAGGGCTTCCCATAGCACACAGGATAAAAATCTAAGAGCTGTATTGAGATCTATGAGGATTGTATGTCTGGCTGCCTTCCAAGCATTCACATTACATCTAAGCATGCTTCTCCTTGTACACTGTGATCCAGTGACACTGAACTGCTTTCTCACTTTCCTGAAACAAGAAAGCTCAGCTCTTGGTGTCTGATTTCTCTGTCCATTGGCTGGACATTACACCTCTCAAATTCCCCTATTGTGGCTCCTGCTTTGCACTGGGTTTCAGGTACAATCTTCAATGAGTACTGAAGCTAAATTATCCCTCACAGCCACCATATCTATCCTCACCCAGGTTAACTACACTTAGCATATCTAAAACAATCTGTTCATTTATTTGTTTGCTCATCTATTGCTAGAACCCTCCCCCCCAAACACATGCACACACACTAGAATATAAGACCCATGAAAGCAAAGACCCTATCTGTTTCCTCATTGCTATATCCCATTACCTAGTGTGATACCTGGAACCTTAGGAGGCATGCAATGAACATTGGTTAAATTAATTAATTACTTTCACATTGACTATATTTAATAGTCTGTTGACACATGCACGTACATGAATCATTTATCTAAATAAATATACAAAACAAGATCATCAGATTGGTAAATCAATTGAATAAACGTTTATTGAGACAATACTGATACATAAAGGATGTAAAGAAAGTGATCTGATTTTACATTGTTCTCTTATTAAGTAGGTTCTTCACTTGAACCATTCTCATATTGTAGCCTAAATGATAGTGGAGCTACATTTATTAATAAGTGGTTTAATCTAAGTTGTAACAGCCCCTTTGAGTTAAATTGCATTTCAAGATTATTTCTTAAAAACAGAGTATGATGCTGCATTAAAACATGATTTACTAATACACTGTTATTTGAAACTGCATCATTGAAAGTGATCCTAGATGGTTTCAAAACACAGAGATTCAAGTGTTAAAAGGGTCAAATTCATAGTGATTTTACTTCCTGGATATGCAGCTATGGGGGCCATACATGTACTTAAGATGTGAAAGCAATTTTTGGGGTCATACATTTACTTAAGCTGTGAGACCAATTTCTTTGTGGTGGAAATTAGCTTACTTGCAATTTTATAAAAATGAGTCATCCTCAAAGCTCTCTAGCCTCTTTCTAGGAGCACCATTCTCTAAATGCTGGAAGTTGAGCAGCCTGGTATGATAATTTGCTTCATGAAAAGCAATTGGTCTCCCTGTCCAGTCTCACACACAATAGAGAACATCAAGCTAGAGGTGGTCCAGTAATTAATTTAACCTCAGACTGAATTCTTTTAATGATATATCAATGAAAGCCCTTTAAAATACCTGGTCAAATGAAAATATACCAGTTTGTCTTGGATTTAATTAATTTATACATTTTATACATAATTTATACATTTATACATTATATATAATTTATACATTTTACCTATATTGTGTAGCAGTTTTTCCCAGAACCAACTTTTATCCACCAGATTCAAGTCTTGCTTTATTTCAAGAAACTTTTCTTCTATAATATTGTTAAATGTAATTTTCCTTCTGCTCTCATCCCCAGGAATGCCAATTAGGTAGACATTTTATCCTCTGTGTCTTTCATTGCTGTTGTTCTCCCTATTCTAAATATCTTTATCCTTTTTCATTTGATTTCAAGTGATTTCCTCAAAACTACTCTGTGTTTCTGGCAGCATTTTAGTATCTCTTTTGGATGAACACATGGTATTTGGAGCTTAGTAACTAGGAGAAGTATAGAGAACATGCATTTATTCATGTTGGCAGTTTAATTTATACCAGTTTGCTTTTTAAGATGAAAAGAAGGGGAAAAAGTGAAGGATTTAGTTTCAAGTCCTGAACTGAATATAAAGTCCCGACTTTATGGTCACTGGTTGTGTCTGAAAAAGAAGAAAGGATCAAATACTTTCTCTTTCACTCAAAGCGAAGCAACAGAATGTCTGAGAAAGTCATTCAAAAGATTGGAGATGCTATGTTTTTGTAAATGGTATTTGTTGGACTTTCTGCTATTAAAGATAGAAGAATTTCCACAGACACCTTCCTAGTACCATCTCTCTGCTTAACTTTCTGATTTTGTTATTTATATTGTTTTGGAAAGGGCAAGTTTTATAGCCACAGAGAGCCATATAAGACTAGATTGACCTCAGTGTGGTGAAGCAAAAACTGTTTTTCATGGCAGAAAACATGTCATACTTTAGGGATTTTTAAAGTTTTATAAAAATTTGATTGAGTCAGTTTCCAAAATTCCCTCCATAATTTTATCTTAGAACTATATTAGAATGGATTCAGCACATCTTGGCATGCCTTGTGATCAAGTCTTCTCAATTTCAGATTTTCCCATCATTTGTTTGAATGGCTTCATCCTTAAGTAAACCATCTTCAAGCAGTCATGGTTGCTGTCAGATGTCTTCATAGTCCAAGGACAATTTTGAAGAATATATTCTTTTAAACTATAGCCATCGTTCCATTACACAGAGCATCTCTATGAAAATGTTGAAGGTCAACCTGTTTTTTCTCCATGTTACATTGGACTTGTTTTCCTCTCTAAATTTCTCTATGATTCTCTGTTTATTTTTCACACTTGGCAACATCGCTAGGCTAGGTTTTGATGAGCAGTTCATTGTGTAGCAGTATTTTAGTCTTTTTCAGTCTGTTTTATGGTACTCCAAATGGCATTTTCAACTCTTTTTAATCCTTATTTTTCTCTTTCATTAGCTTCATTTACATATTCCTGTGTTGTTTTCTTTCGTTTTTTTTTGAGACATTGAATTTCAACTCCTTTTAAAATAGAAATCGTTTGTTGAAAATTTCTTGCAGACAATGAATTAATTATCTGAAATTGTGTTTCATTATGTGAAGTTAATCTTTCATTCTTTTTGCTTATGTTCCTCGTTCCCCTCCACCCTACTTGCTTTTTTTTACAGTTTAGGCAACAATTAGCTTTTAGGTCCTCTTTGATTTCTGCATATCTTAGAACAGACAATTGTCAATGTAAAATGATTGAAATGGAAAGATCTGCTCTGTAGCCTTGATTCATTTAGTTACCTTAATGCCATCCTGTCAAATCAGTTATTCTTTGCCCTGGGGAACATGTGTCTTCTCAGATTCAAGACTTCAGGAAGTTTGTATAGACTATTGTGAAACCCCTTATCCCACAGTTTCTCTGTGGGTGGAGTTGTGATCTAGAGATGACTCCATTCTCAAATTTGTTTAACTTGATTTGCCTTAGGCAGCTTCACAGAGTTTGGAGTCAAAGTTATAGGAAAACGATGGAGGTAACAGCTCTAAAAAAATTCAAATGCTTTTCTCATTTTTATTCCCATCAAGATAATTGTATCCTAAGCCAGTCCTAAGCATCTGTCTGCTGGGATGAGGTGGAGGGAAGTTTGCACTCAGATTTCAACATTGAAAATAAGAGTTTGGTGTAAGCAATACAGTCTTGAAATTAGGTTCTGTCAGGAGAAGGGATTTACACATGTCCATTTGCATTTCTTTCTTTCTTTTTTTTTTTTTTTTTGAGAAAGATTAGCCCTGAGCTAACATCTGCCTCACCAATCCTGCTCTTTTTGCTGAGGAAGTCTGGCCCTGAGGTAACATCTGTGTCCATATTCCTCTACTTTATATGTAGGACAACTGCCACAGTATGGCCTGAGAAGCAGTGTGTAGGTCGACACCGAGGATCAAACTGGTGAACCCTAGGCCACCAAAGCAAAACATGTGAACTTAACCACTGTGCCACAGGGCTGGGCCCTTCATTTCCTCTCAATAAGTAGATATGGCTTTCAGATCTCTGAGGCTTTTTTATGGGAACTATTTATTCTGATGAAGAACAGGCTTTCTCCTCTCCGTCTCCCTGGTTAGATTTCACAGTTATCCAGGAAGCAGCTTGGAATGTGGTCTGGAGATGTCATCATTTCTTGCTTGCATGGATGATGATGACTTCTTCTGTATACTTTTTGAGAAATGGATTGAAGTAAAAAAATGTCTTTATTGTATTTAACAAAAATGCTCCATGTTTTTAATTTAAATTATTCATCTTATAATAAATTCTACAAAAGCTTGACTTTTTCCCCCCTAGTGATCATTTTACAGGGTTGCAGACATTTATGCTAGAAATATTCACTAGTGCCACCTGTGAGGCTGTGGTTGTCTTGAATGTATATCAATGAATAAAAGAGCATAGTCATTACATTTTTATTTTTTTGGTGAGGAAGATTGGAAGAGCTAACATCCATTGCCAATCTTCCTCTTTTTGCTTGAGGAAGATTGTCCCTGAGTAACATCTATGTCAGTCTTCCTCTACTTGATACATGGGACACTGATACAGCATGACTTGATGAGGGGTGTGTAGTTCCTCACCCAGAATCTGAACCCATGAACCCAGGGCCACCAAGGCAGAGTGGGCGAACTTAGTCAGTATATCACTGGGCCTACCACTGGTCTCTAACTTTTTAGAACTTATAATCTTAATTTGAATATCATCTTCTCCACAAATTCCAACATCCCCTATTTATAGCAGAATGTTTTGTAAGCCAATTCACCATTCTAGGCACAAAATATCTTCCTTCATTTTAAACAGAATTGCTTTCTTCTTGAACTAAAATAAGCAAATTGCCAGTGATGTTTAATAACCTTCTCTCTTCCTGAGTCCATTCTAGACTCAATTCCAACTTCCAATCCTTTCTCTTTTAAGATCTGATATATATCATTTTCAAATCACTTCTTAAGATAGTCATTTCTATTGAATGGAGTTCTTCATTTCCATTTATCATATGTTTTCCACAAATATTTAGAATGTATGTAGCATTAACCATGCTTGGCTTTTAGCACTAAGCTCAAAGTGCATCATATATTCAACATATGTTGATGGACATTATATAGTTTTGGTGAAGTCTCAATGTGCACTTTGAGAGAAGGAGAATCATTTTCCAAACACATTTTTCTTTTTCTAATTTAAGGTCTTAACAACACACATGATTAGTCTACAGTAAAGTAATTAAGATTGATTTGAGTTACTTAATAGTCATGTAAGCACCAATGTTTTCTCATAAAATTAAGCAATTAAGATTACTACTGATCATTAGGGATGACAATATAAATGAATATTACCAAGAGGAAGAGATCTAAATATTTCATCAATGTGTCTAATCGTTTAAACTAGAATCTTGACTACTGACAAATGTTGCTTAATTAATGAAGATATAAACACATTATTTTGTTTGTAAAATTGTGTAAGTGTTGAATTTGAGCTTTTAAACTCTAAGAAAACATTCTAACTAAACAACGAATAAATTCCTCAGGAGTGTCTAAAAATACTGAGAAATGAATAGTATGCTGTTATTAGAACTGAGTTAAGCTGAGTCTGACGTATAGTCAGGAAAAGAAAACAGTACACTTTAAAAACTATCACAATTGTGTTATTTTGAATTAACCCTAAAGAAATAATCAGATTTACAGAAAGACTTATGTATGAGGATGTTTATTGCAATTTTACTAATAGTAGTGAAAATCAGAAACAAGTAGAAAAGCTCAACATAACGAAATTTGAATAAATTTTGTGGCACTATTCAGCTGTTTAAATTCAAAGTAATATATATTACACTGGAAACTTTTGAAAATATAGCATTACTATACATTTAAAGCAGAATACAAAATTAAATATACAGTATGATCCTAAATTTGTAAACATTTCATAAAATATAAATATCATATATCACATATAAAATGTGCTTTATAAAAATAATTTAAACATTTGCCAAAATATAAAGTGTTCATCTTTGGGAAAGAAGAATATCAAAAGGTCTAAATTACTCCTTTTTACTTTTCTACATTTTTCAAAATTTTTTCCAGTAAAACTGTATTACTTGTTTAAGTGGACAACAAAAAAAACTCTCCATATTATTAAACATGCATAGGGCTATTTTCTCAAGACTAAGAGAGCAGAGTCTCTAAACACTGTTGACCAGGAGTGAACTCCTGAGGCAGGCACCTCAACTTATGCATAGATCTCATCTCGTCTATCTTGTTCAGGGAGACAAACCAAAAAGAAAGAGAAAAAGTATATAGATGTAAAATACAGGGTATTGTAGAGTTTCTGAGAACGTGAAAAGTCCTAAGGCTAAGCAAAGATAGAGCTTGAAAAATGGGTATGATGTGTTGAGTGGGGAATGTGGGTATAGCCCACCTTTGCAGGATGAAGAGGGATGGCCTTGGAATGCTCACCGAGAAGGTGTGTTTCAAGCAAGGATTCAGAGAGCGATCATGAAAGACATAGAAAAGAGAAAGAGCAAACTAGGAGGTTGGGAATGAACCTGGTGTCCAGGAAAAGGGTGACAGCTGATAAGTATGGGAAGCCATTGGCCATTTCGAGCAGATAAGTAAAATGATCAGATACATATTTCCTAGGATCACTCCTAAAATGATCTGGCGACTCTGTTTTGCCTTCAGAGTAAAGTTTACACTTCTTAATGTGCCTACATGTCTCACTCCTCTTTCACAGTTGTCCCGTAGTCAGTATATTCTCTATATTTTTCCAAATTATTCCAAATAAATCTATTATGCCACTCTTTGATAAGCCAATTCTGAATAGTGCACTTAAACCATGAGTTTACTGTTACAGTCTCTCTTAAGGCACTAATTGGGCTTTATTTTAACATCTGTTAATTTGTCTGCCTCTTTCCCCAGATGAGGAGCATCCTGAGGACAAGAACAGAAGAGTTCATGGTCATCAATGAATTAAAAGGAAGAAGATTTGAAGAAGAAGATAGAACTCCTAAAACCATTTGGAAAAATGGCATAACAGAGTGTCAAGTGGGAAAAAGAGTAATTGATTAGAAAATGACACCCCAAAAAGGTGAGATTGTAAAGTGAAGCCCCTTCTTAATGTCACAAGGGGAAAAACATTTCTCTGTCCTCATATCACCCCACATCTACCTTGTCCAAATTGCATATATCATTAGACTTAGGCCTGGGAAATTTGGTAGGAAATAGCACTATGTAAGAACTAAGATTACTAGATTTCTCAGAGATGTTTTTACTGGATGAATTTTTGAAGACTTTGAGGGACTTTGGATTTTTCAATATACAAGGTCTGTCAGTGGGACGGTAGTCCTTAGTCTCATTTTCACTTGGAATGCTTAATGCCTTCTCCTTGGAAAGCACTCTTAATTCATGAGAGCTAGAGAGCTGAGGAGGCAACTCAGAGGAGAGAAATAGGGTCCAATCTCCTTGTTCAAGGCTGTAGTCCTAAACAGGAAATTATCTTCTGTACACTGCAGTCCAGTTTAGCAGAATGGAGGCTGTGATTAGAGCACATGGGAGAAATAAGGACAGTATATTGGGCTGGGGCTTCCTTTATGGTGCACCACTTTTAGCATTACATGGTAGACATTTCAGGATATTTAAGAATCAGAAAACATATTGTAAAAGAATATCAAACATGTTTCCCACACAATTCCTACAGAGACTTCCATTTACGGATTACGGATTCCATAAATCAAAGGATGACCCAAAAAGATGATGGAATTCTGGAATGGTTTCAGGGTACAAACTGATTTTCTCCTTTTAAGAAAAAATTTTACAATGTAGCTGAATTACAAGTAGTAAGTTGTTGTTGAAATTTTATTCTTCTATTATTTTTTTCTTACAACTGTTGCCAATCTTCTTTTTTATTTCTTTCTGCTTTTTCTACCCAAATTCCCCCAGCACATAGTTGTATATTTTAGTTGTGGGTCCTTCTAGTTGTGGCATGTAGGATACCACCTCCACATGGCTTGATGGGTAGTGCCATGTCTGAGCCTAGGATCCGAACCAGCGAAAACCTGGGCCGCCACAGTGGAGCTCGCAAACTTAACAACTCAGCCTTGGGGCCAGTCCCCAAAATTTTATTTATTTTTATTTATTTATTTTTTCTGAGGAAGATTGGCCCTGAGCTAACATCTGTGCCAATCTCCTTCTATTTTTCTTTTTTTTGAGGAAGATTGAGCCTGAGCTAACTACTGCCAATCCTCCTTTTTTTGCTGAGGAAGACTGGCCCTGAGCTAAGATCAATGCCCATCTTCCTCTACTTTATACATGTGACACCTACCACAGCATGGCTTTTTGCCAAGTGGTGCCATGTGCGCACCCAGGATCTGAACCAGCGAATCCCGGGTGGCCGAGAATTGGAATGTGTGAACTTAACCGCTGCACCACTGGGCAAGCCCCAATCTCCCTGTATTTTATATGAGATGCCTCCACAGTGTGGCTTAAGAAGCATTCCACGATGTCAGAAAGTCCATTGAAATTCATAAAAAATAAGAGCATATTAGAACATGGGGGTTCTAAAAAAAATGGGTATTGAAAATGAAAGTTATGGTTTGCTGAGTGTCCTCAAAGTATTTCATTTAATCAAACGTTTAATATTGGTATGCTCCCCTTTTCTCTCATCCCACAAGGCAGTTCATTTTGCTGGTTCTGGGCTCCCCTTTTATTCAATTCTGGCACTCAGCATGTGCCCTTAGGGAAATAGAGAAATAACTATCTATTTCTATTTCCTCCTATTCCTCTAGAAGAGGAAATATTTCCATTTATGAAAATTATTTTGAATGTTTTCTAGTGAAGTGGATTGTGCAGATGTATGGAAAGTAGCAGTATTCACCAGAGCAACATCATTCTAAATAAACAATTACATTTTCCCATTGCTTTACAATGCTCAAAACCATTTCACATATATTGTCTCTTTATGAGATTGAATTCACTGAGAAAATTAACTGGAAATACAGTGATTTCTATGATCTGAGCAACTCTGTTGTTTTTGTTCATTCCTCTGTACCAGTAAAAACAGAGTAGAAATATAAGTAAACACTTAACTTTTACTTACAAATATTTTTAAATGCCTACCATTTAACAAAGAAAATTTTAAGACTGATTCTCCATAATCCTATGTTTCAAAGTAGGATTTTCATATTTTATTTTTGACTTTCAAAATACACATAAACTTTATCTATATATATGTATATTTTATATATTTATGTATAATTTTATACATAGACTATATATATGGAGAGAATTATTATTACATAGAAATTGCATATGTATATTCTAATTTCATTAAAAAGAATAATGTGTAAATTATTTAAAACAAATCTGAAGAATAATAATGAAGGAGGGGATTTATTGTGACTGGATATACACATATATGCATACATATATATATATAATGTTTTATTGGAGAAGATTTAGAAAAATTCTGATAACCCATTTTCAAAAATAAAATCAGCCATTATTTTGTCACACTAGAGATATGAACTGTCAGTCTTACTTCAAGCTCTGCTCTTTTCTAAACAGTATGTTTCATTATATCTGTGTTCATAATCAGATACAGTTTTCTCTTATACGGATGTGTCATAATTAATTAACCAAGTTCTATCATAGGAAAATAAATTCATGCTGCTATTTTCATACTGTAAAAACTAGGGATTGTCTATTTCCCCATTTGTGCTCTTTTTCTTTGGGTTAAATTCTTAAAATTATGTTCACAGAGAGATATCTTTAAGGCTTTTATTATATACTTCCAATTGGCCTACCAGAAAGGTTACTCAAATTTGTATAATAACCCAAAATAGGAAACACATTCAGATATCGATCAATGGTAGAATCGATCAATAAATGATAGTATGTTTATACGATGGAACACCACATAGCAATGACAATGAAGTAACCACCACTAGGCATTACAGCACTGGTGAATATCACAAACGTAATGTTAAGCAGAAGAAGCCAGATACAAAAGAGTAAATATTCTATCATTCTAGTTTTAAGGAGATTAAAAGTAGGGGCCAGGCTGGTGACACAGCAGTTAAGTTCACAGGTTCTGCTTCAGGGTCCAGGGGTATGCCAGTTCAGATCTTAGGTGTGGACCTACACACCACTTGTAAAGCCATCCTGTGGCAGGCATCCCACATATAAAAAAGTAAAGTGAGATGGGCTTGGATGTTAGCTCAGGCTCAGTCTTCCTCAGCAAAAAGAGGAGGATTGGTGGCAGAGTTTAGCTCAGGGCTAATCTTCCTCAAAAATAAGTAAAAGGAGCCTACAATACTCTGTACTGCAAAAAGTCATGATTAGAAGTAAGTGAGGAGATTAATGGTTGGGAGAAACTGGTTGCAATGGTCAACTTTTGGATCAAGGAGATGCACATGCAAGTGTATTCACTTGTGAAAATTCAATCTTCATGTTTATGATTTGTTCTCCTTTCTGCACATATGCTATAAATAGAGAATGTAAAGCAAAAGTGTAATATTAGCAACATAGTAGCAGCATGGAACATTATATCATAGAACCAGAAGTCTTCATCTATATGTAAAATTGTATAAAAGTTTTAGAGGCACTTAACTTGTTTGTTTTGTATCTGTTTTCCATTTTATGTATACGCAAAAGTGGTATAACAAAGAAATAAGCAAAAAACATTGCTTGAATAAGTATAAAATAGAAATTGTAAGTGATAAGAAAGCATTGTGTCATCAGTTTTATTGGCAATGTTTCCTTTTGGAGATCCATAGGATAGTGGCATGTTGTAAAATGAAGTTTTATTAGATTCAAGGAAATATAGTATCTACTCTATTATTTAGGAAAACATCTGGGTTTCCTAGAGTAATGTAAGGTACCTCTACAGAGAAGGCACAATAATTACCAGAGAGGTCATAAATCCACTGTAAATCAGATTCTATTCCTGTTGCAGCAGATGGGAATTGAAGACTTAAGAAGCAAAAGAATTGATTGAGAAAGCATGGTGTAAGGAGTGGTTCCTGAAGGAAATTTGACATGTTCATAAATAGGAATAAAAATGAAACTTCTCTTGATCATTCCATCAAAACTTCCCAGGAAGCTTCTCTCCCATATTATGTCACTTGTAATGAATCATGGTAATTTAATTAACTATTTTGCTAAAAGAAGTGTCTTTGTCTATCAGTGGGTAAAGTCAAAGAAAGATCTTTAATTAAAAGAAAAAGTTATTGAAAACTAGATATACATGTGCCTTGGTAATTACTTCAGAACAGCCCATTTAAATTGGCATACATCTAAAGATATTACTAAGATTTACTGGAAAGGACCACCCCTCTATCATAATATAATCTGTTTTGTTTGGTTGATGTGTGTGAGCATGCTCAGGTATTCTTCTCAGTCTTACAGTGCAAACAGAATCAGAAGTCCAGGTTTACATGTTACCCAGGTAAATTTTGATTGGAGAAAGTAGGAATGCCCTGAGTCCATTTCACTTGAATCCATAGTGCTTTATCTTATTTATCCTCAAATCAAATGACTGTCCTTGACAAGCTTTAGACAACTGAGGATTTTGTGTAAAGACTTTTCAAATATTGTCAAGATTACTCTTTTCAAAAGAAGAGATTCTCTTTTTTAGGAGATAATTACAATGTCTTAGACATTTTAAAGATGGGAAGTCATCAGGTATTATTTCAGCATTGTAATTTCCATTCTTCCTCTGACAAGAACTTTGCTGTATGAAAAGCACCATTGTTTTTGAATTACATCATGTTCAGCAATGAAAATAAAATCGAAAGAATATGTAAACTTTACCACTTTTTTTTTTTTTACCCTTTCTAACTTTTGCTCAATTTGATGTAAACAATAAACAAAGGCAGGCATTCATAATCTTATACTATCAGAAATTTTGTACTGTCAAGAACAGAAGCAATAGCAAACAAAACCTTCTAGATGTGTGCTTTGGAAAACCAGCATTTGCTTCTCAGAATGTATTTCCCCATTTATATTTCCAATTAGATGTGTTCTTTTGTTCACATCTTTGTCCCCCGAATCCATCCTCCATGAAGCCCAATGTCCACGGAAAAGCTGATGCCACCTTTAGCTCCATGGAGTATCTGATTAGACCAGAGGCAATCTCCATAATCTTGCTATTGTCCAATTTAGGAATTGGGCAGGTAATCTGATTCTTGCTAGTAAGATGAGGATGGATGGCTTCTTCAAGGCTCCTGGAAGGATGTCCTCCTAACTAGCAGGGGTGCACAGGAAGAGATAGTCTCTGCCTCTATAGAGACAGTTCACATCTGTGTGTCTTCATACCATGCCCAGAACTGCATAGAAATCTTGCTACCAAGCTGAAGACAACTAACTGCAGCTCCTCTTTTGCAGAGCAGAACAAAGGTAAACTCCTGGATGCTCAGTGACCTCATAGAGTGACTTCATTCTCTCATCTGAAGTCTGACTTACCGTGGACATTCTGTGAACTAAAATCTGGATCTAGTTGACAAGCTTGTCAGATCCAGGCTCTGGCAGGCTGATGGAAACAAAAGTAGAGCATTTTACCATAGCTGACCAAATGCAGTACATATCTCTCACCGTGCTGAAACTGTTTGGAACAAAACATTACTTTCATCATAATGTTTGACCTATTTATCTCCTAAAAACATTTTCAAATAATAGGAAGGGAATCCAAACAGGAAAAAATATTGTGTGCCAAGTTCACAGATGCCTACAGAACCCACTCATGCCCATTTGATTACAGCTCTGGATTTAGCACATGAGATGCTAAGAGACATTCCACCACAGTGATGACAAGTGAACCAGACTATTTAAAACAAAAGAAGATGTAGTTGGCAAACAGTGCAGACCTAGTTTTTAAAAAACAAATGTTTCTCTAAGATGTGCCAATGTGTATTTGGCAGAACATCTAAGAAACAAAATTTGTGTTTTATTCAGTCTTGATCAAATCCTTTAGATGGGCGCTGGCCCAGTGGCACAGTGGTTAAGTGCGCATGTTTTGCTTTGGCAGCCCGGGGTTCACTGGTTCAGATCCCAGGTGTGGACATGGCACCACTTGGCAAGCCATGCTGTGGTAGGCGGCCCACATATAAAGTAGAGGAAGATAGGCATGAATGTTAGCTCAGGGCCAGCCTTCCTCAGCAAAAAGCAGAGGATTGGCAGCAGATGTTAGCTCACAGCTAATCTTCCTAAAAAAAAAAAATCCTTTAGACCAAATAGTTTGATGAGATAAGGACTTTTTTCCTACATGAAGGGTGTGTCCCTGAACAGGAACAAGACAGAAAATGAGTAGTTAAACTAGTTTGTAAAGAATAAATCATTCAATTCATTCAGTATAATTTGGGGGTATCTATCATATCCAAGGGACTGTGGGAGGTCCTATAAAATCACAGATGAGGTAGGTCATAGATTCTGCCATCAAGGAAGACAGCTGGGACCACTATCCAGACAAAAGAGACTTCATGCATACGTGAAAATCTCTTTGGATACATAGAGTTTGATTATGTGTAACTAGCAAGCTATTCTTCATCACTAAAACCAGAGGAGAAGCAACAGTCAAGTCAATAAAGTTTGATGAGTCCAGAGCTAGCCTGTTTTGACTTCCTAAGCTAAGCATTGTATTCATATCCTGTCTAACTGCTATGAATTGGATGTTTGTGTTCCTGCTGTCCCAATTCACATGTTGAAGCACTAATCCCCAATTTAAAGGTGGTTAAAATCAAGGACAATTACCAGACAACAAAATAGGCAAAAATACTGTTCAAAGCTTACAGAAAATGGAGAGATTATTTCTAGCAGGCAAGAATTGCAGGGGGGGGGGTGGAGGGGGGAGGGGTTAATGGGGGAGGAATGTGAGCTGTGTTTCTTCCAGATAGAGGGAATGTAAAGGAAATGGGGCTGCAGAACTTGGACGTTTTCCATTAGGCTGGCCCTTTCAAAAGTGTGTTCCACTTAACATAGACCTTAGAATCCTTCTATATTCAAAGAATCTTTTATAGAGTTCAATATAACATGTCCGTCTTTAAATAATAAAATGCACACCAGTTTATTTAAGGTTCTGAGAAAGTCTGCAAAAAGGATACCAGAATTTCCCAAATACATAAAAAGTCATAAAAAGCAGTCTTGGGAATGATCTTGTAATCTGATCTTGTGAACTAGGCAATGTTTAGGGGCAGGAATGTGATATTCTGGGAGAGCGAAAATTGTGGAAACCTATTATTAGGAAATGAGGTGCCAGGTGGATGATTTAAGTTTGGCCAAAAAAAATTTCTTAGTTTGCTGCTCATGTTTTCATTGTAACTCAGTAAATAACAATCCAGAAGGTTAGACAGACTTTGCACAGTGTGAAATTGATGGAAGTAGAAACGAAGTACAAATCAAATTAAAATCATTCCTAACCCACTTAAATGTAGCCAGTCTAATGATATCACTTACACAACCCACCTAAAAACTAAGATTATATTTTTAAAAATTGTCCAACCGTGTTTGAAGGTGAGTACGTCCAACAGCAGCTTGTAGAGCTGGCTGCAAGCCTATCCAATAAACCATGACCAAACACTGCACAGATTCCTACCCTCCTCCAAGTTCTACCCTCATCTTAAATACTATTGTGAGGGTGTCCCTTTTTTAGTTTGAGCTCTGCTTTGGTCTTGCATGGATTTTTGACATGGTGAAGATTATTGACCCTATACACCCAAAGTCAACCATTAGTGAACAAAATTGAGGTAGGCTTATTAAACCAGGCACAAAACAAGGACTCACATATGATTATTAGAAATTCTGCACAATAAACTAAAACCTGGAGCAGAAATAAGAGGTACAAATATTGGAAATGACAAGCAAAATTGAAATTATTTCCAGATGCTGTGATGATCTGCCTTGGAAAAAAAAAAGGATCCACTCTTAGATGGATGGGCACATTGATTAGTCCAAAATATTTTAATATCTTTCTTGTATATCAGACATAGTCAATATAAGAAAAATTATTTTAAAGGGTCTTACAGTAATAGATAACAGAGCATAAAATACCTCAAGATGTACTCTGTGAAAGATCATTTCCATCAGCTCCAAAACATGTTTATTACATCCATGACTACCCTTCATACCAGCTGCCCTTCCTCTGTCTATAGGACATGTAAAATAATTTGTTCTTTTTTCTAACAGCCATGAAAAATCATTGAAGTTTTTAAGCAAGGGACTGACGTGATCTAATTTGTGTTTCAGAGGATTTTCTCTGACTGTAGAGAGGAGTGTAGTTTACAGGGGAAAAGACCAAGAGCCAAAGATGTCAGCCAAGAAGATGTACTTGTTCTAAAGAAAACATTTTTTTTAACTGATAAAGGAAAAGCTATTATCTACTCATTACTCTTCCAACACCTAATGTGTGGCAAGGAAAGGGCTTTACAGACTAACAAATTCTCCAATGCTTTGTGGACATCAACCAAGTGTCCCACAATTTAATTCAATTCTGATACTATCTCCCTGGAGTTAGTGCATACTCCATAGGTTAAGGTCTCTTCTACAAGACTGATGCCCCTTCAGATACCAATCACAAGTAGTGGGTCCCCAGGTTACCCACACTTCTGTCCTATTTGGTATAAATTGAAGATTCCCACAACATGTTCCTCAGTTTCTGTGGTTTGCAATAAGGACTCACAAAACTGAGGAAACTTTTCACTTACTATTACCCATTTATCACAAAAGACACAGATGAACTCCCAGATTGACATAGGGTAAGATCTGGGAGGGTCCAAACACAGGTGCTTCTGTCTCCATGGAGTTTGGGATGTGCCACCCTCCTAGCATGTGGAAGCACTCACCAACCTGGGAGCTTTCAGAACCCCTTCATTTAGGGGTATTTATGGAGATTTCATTAGTTATGATTGGTTAAATCATTGGCTATTGGTGATTAACTCAAGCTCCAGCCCTTCATCCCTCCCTAGAGGTCTGGGGCAGGGCTGAAATTTCTAACCCTCTCATCAAATGGTTGGTTCCCCTGCCAACCAGCCCCTAGCCTCCAAGAGTCAACTCATTAGCATAAACTCAGGAATGACTGAAAGCAGCTTGTTATGAATAACAAAAGATGCTCTTCTCACTCCTATCAATCAGGAAACTCCAAGGGTTTTAGGAACTCTGTGCCAGGAGCCAGGGAGGCCATTATGGATTAGGATGGGTCCTAAATCCAATGTAAGTGTCCTTACAACAGACAAGAAGATGCAGAGAGGAAAAGGTGATGTGAAGATGAAGCCAGACACTGTAGTGATGTGGCTGCAAGCCAAGGTACACCTGGAGCCACCAGAAGCTGTACAAGGAAAGATTCTCTCCTAGACCCTCCATGATAGTGGCCTTGATATCAGTTCCTGTACACTAAATCCAGCTTGTATGGGGTTAAAACCAAAAGCATCCATCCTCTTTTCCTGTTTCTTTAGTTGCATATGTAAATATCAATTTGTTTAATCTTTGTATCCCTGATCTTCACATACACATGAAACTAGTGTTGAAATTAGAGCACTGATCTCTCCCTGCACAACCCGCATAGAAGTTACAAATTGTTAAAACCTGAAGTCTTGGCTGATTATGGGTCCCTGAAGTTTATTGCAGGAAAGCTTATGTCCAGAGAATATCAAGAAACTAGTTTCCCAGACCCCAACTCCTCAGCTTCCGGAATCCCCCATCCATGACAGAGGGAGACAACCAAGGACACTCATCTGCACATTCCCGTATCACATCACCCCTCTCCCTGCACGAAGTCACATTCCTCACAACCTTTAAAAGCCTTTTCCTGTCATCTCTCAGGGAGATGGACCTGAGTGCTTACTCCCATCTCCCAGCTGACATCACCCGAAATACACCCCTTTCCTTGCAACAAGCCAATGTTCCACGTTTTTGGCTCCCTCTCATGCTACAGGGTGATGAATCTTTGTTTGTATTTAGTAACATGCAGAAGGAGATCAGCCCTGCTTATCCTTGATTTCATACTTCTGGTCTCCAGAATTGTGAGAGGATACATTTTTGTTGTTTTAAGGCAGCAATTTTTTGGTCATTTGTTATGCCAGCCCTGGGAAATTAATACAGTCCTGTAGTACACTTAATGTCTTTTACTCAGCATCTTATCTCTTTCCGGGGTACTTACAGTTTAACTTCTAGTTCCAATTATCTAATAAAAGACCTGGTAATGAAATGAAGGGTGGAAATTCAGATGCCACCCTGCAGATGGGGGAGGTTTTATTTGCAAGAGTGATCCTTTCTCGGCACATCTGAAATTCCACTCCTTAGGTGAGGTGGGAGCCCCTCCCCAACAGCTCTACCTGACCTCTTGGTTAATAAGAGTGTGTTAAAGGTGAGGAACAGGCAAGCTTTAGCTAATAAGGGCTTTCTGTGAGTGATTAAGCTTTACAGGTGTCGGTGTAGCGATCCAATGCACACAACAGGATAGATGTGGAGAGGGCTGATGGCCACTCTGAGTTTATTATAACCAGAGTTTCAATATATACACAGCTTACATCTGTTAAACATACACAAAGTGTTCTGGACAAAGTAATGAGCAGATGCCAAGGATTCTTAGTGATTTCTCAAGGAGCCCTCCCCCAGTCTCTGTTTTGTTATTATCATGTTTTTGCAGTGCTCGTATATTCTTATTTCTGAGCATGCAAGGCCTCCTAGGCAACGGACCCTCCTGCTCCTGATATCCTGTCTCCATCTGTGCCCTGGTTAGTTGTGCCTGGCTTAGGTTGCCTCCTTCTGGGGATCTTACCCGTCTTTGGCTTACCACCCTTCTCACCTCCAGGTCATGGTTTGTTGGCAAGCCTTTTCTGGTGACTATTAACTCTTTCTGCGTCAGGGGCGGTTACAACAAGTGCTGCTAAGATCGATGTGTTGGTAGATATTCCTAGTTCATTTTCACACAAGGTAAGAGGAATTTTTAAGTTGTTTAATAAAGGGAAAAATAACATCTAGTATTACATTCTAGGAAGAAATAGTGGTTGGGGTAGAGACATCAAAAGCAATGCCCACATTGATTTTATTCTCTTTTTAAATTCACAGTTATCAAAGCCAGAGTTAAAATATTTTAAAATGCCAAGATGTGGATAATTAAACAATAAAATTCTAGGAGAATGTCTTAAATGAATGAATAATTATGAACCAGGAGATAAAGATATAGAATTATCTGACTTTAATATAATTATGTAGTTAAAATGTGAGAAATAGATTCTAGAACAGTGCTTCTCAGTGTGCTGCTGGGACCATCAGCATCAAACTCACCTGGGAACTTGTTGGAAATGCAAATACTTGGGCACCTCCCCAGACCTGCCGAATCAGGCACTCGGGGGTGGGTTCCGGCATCTGTGTTTTAACAAACCCTCCTAGGGACACCTGTGCAAACCTCTACTAGAATGTGACTAAAATGAAAACACTTACCCTTCCACTCTGCAAATTTACAGAAAATTGTAGAAAAAAATATAATTTTGCTTCTTGAGAGAATCAAAGATATAAACTTGAAATGTTTTATTAAAGAGGTGAGCTGTTTGGAAATCTCCATTTTCTTATGAAAGCTTAGTCACATGGATGAGGCATTTGCTTGAAAACCAGAAAGGCTCACAGTGCTTTATGGCAGCCGAGAAATTTAATTTGGCCAATACCTGGTAGAGAGTAGTAGCTTGTGAAAGTCTTTTTGCTGATGTAATTACCCAGCGGAGGACGTGAAATCAATGCTGATGGTTTCCTCAGCCAGAAGAAAAGAGGAGCAGTGATGCCCCTAATTGGCTGTTCATACCCTGATGTCCAGGAATGTCATATCTGTTCCCAGAGAGTGACATGACTTGTTTCCAGAGCCCCATCCGGAAAGCCGCAGAGCTATGACTCTCCACTGAATAGAATCCCCACTAGATGACTAGAGGGGCATAGAAAGTTCCAGAGAAATACTGACAAGTTTATTCTCCATTCTCTCTTGATGCCCAGGAGAGTGATACAAGTAGGGTCGGTGTCCCAATTTCAAAATCTTATTTAGCTTTCCAAAATTCTTCACAGACCCAGCTATATGTGTTATATAAAACCTATTGGGTGTATTGCAGATAACAGGCATAGTTCTAGTCAAAAGTACGCACTCAAATTAAATTATCTCTTTGATAATGACAGGATTGCAATCAGAGAATGAAATTTGTTTTCTGATTTGGTTATCCCCAAAAGGTGTCATTCAGCTGAGTTGTCTTCCGCCTTTGTTCACATGGAAAGCTGTATGTGTATATGCTTTTGGTCACACTGAATATCTGCCCACGTGTGCTTAAGGATTGCTTAAAAACAGGTCAATCCCATAGCAGCTGGCAAATGGAAGTTAGATTTACCTTTCAGAGTTTGAGAGGGAATTGAAGATGTATGTGAAGTTGTTAGGGAAATTCCAGGCAATTGAAATTCAAAAGTGAATTCTGTTCTCTGCCTTAACTATGATATAACACAAAATCAGGGAAACCTTGGAAATCTTGAATATTGGCATTCAGTTTACAAACTAATGAAATCTATATGTTTCAGAAATCTATAAATAACATAGATATAGGATTCATTCATTCTCACCATCTCTCACACATACATATCTATCTCTTTAGTTTATAAACATACAGATGCGGATAGTATTGCTCTAAGTGTTGGATTTACAATGTGACAGGTGATTTTGACCATTTTGACATTTTTATTCTGAAAAAGAATATGAATCAGAAATAAATTACATCTATGCATCTGTATACACTCTTGAAATATGCAATCAAAATGAGAATATTTTCAGTGAGACTAAAAATAATAAATCTCCATATAATTTGAGAGGTGGAGAGGAGGATAGATTCTATCCCAGAAAGGAACAGTGAGATAACAGGAGTTAGAGAGAGAGAATAATGATTTTAGAAAGTAAGGCAATGCCCAGGATCAGTCTTCCAGGGTGAGGAACTGCAACTATACCTTAAGCAATCTTCGCATGTCCCGTTGGAATCTGGGGTATCCCTGGGGTAGATCAGACCTGCCTCCAGGTAAGGAGGAGCTCCTACTGCCCCAGTCCAAGTCATGTATCCATTGATAGAGGAACAGCAAAAGTGTACACAGCTGGGATCTTAGACCTTCTCCATAACTGAGGTTTGGCTTCTTATAGCTGTGGCTCTTTCCCCTCTTGAATTCTGTATGCATTTTTTTAAGCAAAAAGAGAACGTTTTCTCTGCTCTTAGAATTCATTTACTACAACAAATGCCATATATGAAAAACCCACAGCTAACATACTACTCAAGAAGGAAAACTGAAAACGTTTCCTCTAGGATCCAGTACAAGCCATGGACGCCCACTTCTTTTCAACATAGTGCAGGAAGTCCTACCAGAGCAATTACACAAGAAAAAGAAATAAAAAGCTTCCAATTTGAAAAGGAAAAAGTAAAATTATCTGTCTTTGCAGATGACATGATCATGTAAGTAGAAAACCCTAAAAACTTAACAAAAAGACTCTTTAATAAACTCAGTAAAATTTCAGGGTACAAAATAAACCCAAAAATTGGTGGCATTTCTAAATGCAAATAGTAAACTATCCAAAGAGGAAATTAAGAAAACAAATTCATTTAAAATAGCAATAAAAACCGAAAAAAACTTGAGAATAAATTAACCGAAGAGGTGAAAGATTTGTACACTGAAAATGATGTTGATGCAGGAAATGAAAGCAGACACAGATAAATGGAAAGACATCTTCTGTTCATAAATTGGAAGAATTAATACTGTTAAAATGTTCACACTACAGAAAGTGATCTACATAGTCAATGCAGCCCTATTAAAATTACGATGGCATTATTCACATAACTAGAAAACACAATCCTAAAATTTGTATGGAACAACAAAAGAGCCCACATAGCCAAAGCAATCTTTCTCTAAGGCAAGTTGCAGGAAGAGCACAAACAAATTAAGAGGCCAGTAATGAAAAGCTCTTTATCATTGCAGATACACTCTGAACACTGGTTCAACTTATGTTCTTCCAATAAGCACCTTCACAAATTATACTTTGTTATCATATGGAATGAAATGATCCTTTAAATGCCAGGATGTCACACTTGATGTATCTAAGTTATTTAATATCCAACAGTAAATATGCATCACCAATGGAAATATTTCCCCAAAGGAGAAAAATATAAATAAATTGAAGACTCTATTGAAAGTTGAATTGTTTTTAATCCAAGCATAAAAGTGATTACTCATACAAATTGAGCTACAACAAATTTTGGGTTCCAAGTTTGCTGATGGCTCAAAGATAGAATATTTCAAAAGCTTAATGGTTTTTTGTTTGTTTGTTCTGCCTGACATTTGCAAAGGAATTGGTCTAAATATTTTTTAAATTTCAATAAAATATCATGTCTATTATTTCTTTAAATAAATTTGCATTATCTAATGAGGTTGACATATAAACATCCATTAATTTAAAAACATGTGGAAAATACAAGGGGAGGGGGAATAACATTTTGAGACTAATTTTTCTCATCCCATAAACAGGAAATAATTAGGATTTTTGAATTTTGTTATGCAAATTTACACTAATCCCACTTTTTATTTTTAACAGTATATGTTGAATTAACATATTTCATTTATCTCCAAGGAACTTACATGAAACACTTTCAGCTTCAGCTATTTCACTTTTCGGATATATGTGTGTTCAGGTATATATATATATGTGATATACATATATATATCAGAGATTTTGCTATTGATCTTGAGTACTTTTGAAAGTGTTATTAGCTAGAAGTTTAAGCAAAGTGGATAGCATGGCTGCATAATCATATAACTCCTGCCAAAAAACAAATCATACACACTTCCACATCTCCATACTCTATACACATGAATATCTCTATATATGCACACATATGACATTATATAGTCCTCCACATACTATATATGTATGATGTCCTATTTCCACATCTTTCTCTGTCTCTGAATATATATATTCATATACATATAAATGCCAACCTCAGTAAATATTGCAAATTTATCTGAAGAAATGACAGACTAACTGAAGAAATGATATATCTTTTATGTGTCTGTACATATATCCATATCTTTTATTGTTTCTGTTTCTCTGTACAACTCAGAGTAAATCAATTATCTTTGTTTTTTATCTTGAAATAATTTTGATGTTTAAGCATAGGAATGTAGTCTTTTATGAGAGGTGGAGTAAAACTCTGGCATTTCTTTACTTTTTCCTGTTGCTGACTGAAATGATTAATAACAGCATTACTTAAGATTCTGTGAGCAGGTAATTAATTGTAACACACCAAGTCGAGAGTGGTAAGCATACAAACAGTGATTTCTGAAAAAAAGTTTTTGTGATTGCCTATTAATATTCCTCTAATTCAAAGGAGACTAAGTCTGACAAGGCTGCTAATTCGTGTTCAAGCCCTGTTCTATGACTTATGCTAGAATACAGACACGAAGAAGACAGGAAGCAAGCCCTAGACCATTTACAGGATAATCCAGGAAGGAGATGTGCAGACAGCCGGCCATGTTGCAAGGCAAAAACATGACCAAACCACCCCGTTTCACAGCCAGTCACTGCAAATCATGCTCTTCTATCATGTGTGCTCCTGTTCTATATCTGCACCCAAAACAAGGCCACTTTGGTTGGAAATGCCTCCATTATTTTTGCCTCTGTTTAATCTTATTCATTTCTCTCTCCTCCTCAGAGAAGAAAGGTTAGTTTTATCTGGCTTTGAAGTTGTCTAAAAAATAAACTCAGCCACTTTATTCTTTCCCTGATAGACGCTATTTTTCCTTTTCTTAAGGGTCCCCTTCAGGTACTATTTAAAAAAGAAAAAAAAAGATCCTTTAGAATACTCCAGTGATTCTCAATCTCAGGGTGAATGTATCTGCCCAGGGGACACTTGGCAATGTCCGGAGACATTTTTGGGTTGTCACAATGTGGGGGAGGTGTGTCATTACTGGTATCTAGCAGGTTGAGTCCAAGGATGCTCCTCGACTTAGTACAATATACAGGACAGCCCCCCACAACCAAGAATTATCCAAGTTCAAATGTCCATAGTGCCAAGGTTGAGAAACTGTTAGACTCCAATCTCCATGATTCTGACTTACAGTAGCGGAAACATTGCAACAGAATTAACGTTCTTCTTAACTAACATACTTGCCTATTATAAATCTAACACGAATATGGGGTTCTTAGAATTCCTCTAATGTTTAAAACGTTTTGTACACATTCATTCCATTCTTTTTGTTTGTTTCAACAAACCTTTAAAAAGCCTCAATTGTGTGCGAGGAGCTGAAGGCCCAAAGGTAAATAAAATGTTCACATGGTATAAAGTCTGATGGAGGAAGTAAATTGTAACCCCACACACAACCATCCTGCCTGATTTAACAACAGAGTGATCCGAGGCACCGTGAAATCAGGAGAAGGAACTAACTGTCCTCAGGAAGGCTGGGCATCTTCAGAAAGTTGGGGCATTGGATACCGGCCTTGAGGGATTGGAAGGTAAGCCATGGCAAAGGAGAAAGGAGGTGAGCAGGATGGCAGATGAAAATCCAGTGAGTCAAGAAAGGTCAGTGTCTTTGGAGCCATGAACAAGCTAACGTGGCTGAAGCAAACTGAAGATCAGTTTCAGCAGGATGGCAAAATTGAACACAGGGTAAATTGTCATGGTTTTAAAGGTGACAGGCAGTTTGGCAATTCACATAGGACCTTTAGACACCACTTTCAAAATGTGTGTCAGTCACAGAAAGATAAATCCTGGAGCAGTTTTTTTCTCCTCTTCTTATTTTGCAATGGTAGAGCTGATTTCTCTGAATCTTGGGATCTCTTGCAAATATCTTTTTAATACAAATTTCACTTTCTTTATTATTTAACTTCAAGAAGAGTAAATTGTAAACAGCTTGCAGATGATGAAACACAGTGGAATGATGCTTTTCTGAAGTTGCTTGTTGCCTTTTACACACCCTGCTGGGTTGAAGGGTACATGGAAGAGAGGGGTTAAATCAATAAACAGATTTTAGCAGAGACCGAGCCAGGGAAGTTGATCTGTTCTCTCATCTGGATATTCATGCTATCACCTAAGACTGCAGTCTTGAATTTGTGTTTGGGATAAAGATCTCAGGGTTCCTGGGAAAATGTTTACTTCCTTTCATGTGTTTCTCAAATTTAGCCTCTCTCATCCATACCCACTTCTTCTGACTGAACAGCCCTCCTTCAGTTCTCACAAACTGAGACCTCTGCACAGCATTCTCTCTCTGCACTACTTCATGCCACCACCAGAGCGGGCTCCTAAAACCCATCTCTAGAATATTCTGAAAAGTCCCTGAAAAAAAAAAAAAACAGTTGATAAGGATAAGTTGATAAGGAAAATGAGCAAAAAAAATAAAAGAAAGAAAAATCCAAACTCCTTAGCCCACATTCCCTTCACAATCTTGTGCCCACTGGATCTAGTCACGATGCTCTCACCTGCTATTAGCTCTCCATCTCTGACAGCCAGGCTATCTACTGTGGCCCCTCATCAAAGAATTGTGCATGCTTGTTTCCACAGCCTCCAGATCCAGCCACACGTGGATGAGGGGATGGTCCACTGTCTGTCATCTAAATACAGCGAAGTATGTAAACTAAATCTAACAGAGCTGTCACATAGTCTAATCCAATCCAATCCCCTAGTCAATTGCATTCACAGTCTTTCCATTTCCCATTTACTTAGCAGAATCAACAGATGCCACTTACCTCTAAGAACTATTATAATAGGAACAATTGTAGCCAAAAAGTCTACACGCAAGTCTATTGCAACTGATGTCCATTCCAATGGAATGCAGAGCAGTTTATTTCTTTGATTTGTCATTCACCAGTCTCATTATGGAGCTACACACATATTTAATGCTGTATCATAAAGCTCTGTACTCAGTGGAGAGAGCATGCAGGAAGTGGATGTTTGTGACAGTTTTGTAAATGTGAGTGTAGCAGAGATACCTGACTGACAACATGCTGCTGTAGTGATGGTAATGGTATTTTGTATCTCTCCAGTATCAATCTTCGTAGAACTAAGAGGGATGAGATATGCTCCTTTTATGGCTAGGAAAATTCCTGCAAATGAGTGCCAAATTTTATTCTTAGACTTAGCTAATCATAATTACCAAAAGTGTGGTTTCAAAATTGTGAGGTAGATGTCTATTACATATTACAAGGGTAGGTGGGATATAGTTAGGTATAGATTGATAAATACATAGATAGATCTATAGGTGGAAGGTTAGATGGATGGATGGATGGATGGATTGATAGATGATGGATAGATGCATAGATTATCAATGATATATTAGATAGATTAATTGATTGATAGGTGATAGATACAAGATAGATAGATAGAGCCATATCCTCAATGGGATGGTAACATGATGTGGAAGGCAAAGCAAAAATATAATATCAATGGAAATATAAAAAGCTATAGAATAATAAGAAAGTGATGCTTTTGTTAGCATTCTTTCACAAGACACTCCTTTTAAATTTTTACCCTAGACTTCAGTGCATCCAATGCATAACGATAACTGACAATCATAGCAGCAAGCATAAGTCACTGTAACTCCTAGTATATCTTCCAAATCTTCCAAAGAAATATTGAATTATGAATTCAGGCAGGATAAAAGTGACTGACTTTTTACATATCAAAAATTATAGCCCAGTAATTAGTAAGTATTTGTTTGGAAAAACATCCCGGGGCTGTCAGCTTTTGTTGGCTCTCAAAAGAGAGTGTTATTGGGTAAAACTGTGAAAAAAAGACTAAACAAAGTAAAGTGATCTGGATGCCATATTTCATTTTTCAATTTTCATTTTAACTTGCTTTTGAATTTAAAGTAAAAGTAATGCACATACATACAAAAAAATCTCAAAGGGAAAAAAGGATATGCAATGAAGAATAAAATGCTGTTGTAAACCACGCCAACAAGCCTTTTCATACCCTTCATGTATTGTTTTTGTGTACACATATCTGTGTGTAGGTGTGTCTGTTCATATATGTATGTTTTGTTGTTGCTTTGGGGGTCTTTTACTGAAAAATATTGTCCCTGAGCTAACATCTGTTGTCAATCTTGCTTTTTTCACTTGAGGAAGATTCTCCCTGAGCTAACATCTGTGCCAATCTTACTCTATTTTGCATGTGGGTCACTACCACAGCATGGCTGACCAGGGGTGTAGGTCTTCACCTGGGAACCAAACCTGGCTGCGAAAGCAGAGTGCATTGGACTTAACCACTAGGCCAGGGGCTGGCCCCTATGTATGTATATATTTATACATATGTCCACATATTATTTTTCCAGAAATGGAGGATATTAGACACATTCTTCTGTAGCTTATTTTCTCTTTAAATAGTTTATTTTGGAAAACTTCCATACCATGTTACATACATCATCACATCAAAGTAAGCTTTATTGTGCACTTGTCACACATGATTTTACTAATCCATAATTATGGACACTTGGGTTGTGTCCAGTTATTTGTTTTATAAATAATGTCAAAAATAGCCTATTTTCTGTTGAGCCATGTGTATATATTTGAATATATGAGCATAAATCTCTAGATTTGAAATCACTACATCAAATTTCTTTCCAAAGAAATCATACTAGTGTACTTCCCCACCAACAATGTATAAGTAAGAACTTCCTGACATCTTTGTCAATATTATATATGTTTTCAAACATTTTGGGCTTTGTCAAGACAACAGGGTAGAAAACAGGGTAGAAAATCTATCTATCTGTATCTATATCTATGTATATCTATCCTGTTTTAATCTTCCTGTTAATATTATGAATGTGGTTGGACAATTACTCATATATTTAAAAGTAAATAGTATTTGTTCTTCCATGAAATATCTGTTCACGACTTTGTCCATTCTTTATGCTGGGATCTTGGTCTCTCATTAAATGATAAAAGCTTTTTCAATACCAGGCAAATTTGGGCTTTGTATATAATATCTTGCATGATTTTATTCTTTGACTTTTCTTGCTATATTTTGCAGGAGTTATTGAGGTTTTAAAATTTGTACTATCAAATTTATCAATCTTTTCTTTATAGTGTCTGGTCTTTTTCTTTGCTTAGAAATGCCTCTGATATTCTAAGATTATCTGTAAAAATACTATCCCATATATTGTAGTCTGAGTGTTTTTCCCCCTTTTATGTTTAAATTTTTTGTCTACATACAATTTTCTTTGTTGAAAGGAGTGAGCATATTCTCTTTTTCCCCTCAAATTGTTAGCTATTTGACACAATACAGGTATGGGTGATCTAGGCATTCTGGGTTGGTTTGATTTGCTGTCTTTATTAAAAATGAAATTTCAATATATACTGGGTCCAATTACAAGATTTCCTATTCTTCTATTGATCTGTCTAAACACAGATCCATGCTAAACTTTTATTTATATAGCTTATTACTATGCTTCCAGATCAGGTCAGCTAGACAAGTTGATATGTACTAAGTTGATGGGAAATAAAATTAGAATTATAAAAAGAAATTCTAAAAATGTAACAGTATATATTATACATTCTATGTTATATATAAATTAAATATGCTTTATTACACATATATTATAAATTATATATACATATATAGTTTTACCAAATTCTCTTCTCATTTCTAACAGGTTTTCACATAATAGTCTTGATGCTTTCCAGAAATACACTTCCATCTGCAAATTATTGTTTCTTCCTTCCTAATTTTTATTTCATGTTTCTCTCTTTTGTTTAACTGAATTGACTGGTAATTTCAGAACAATGTTAAATCATAGCTGTGGCAGTGGGCATCCTTATTTTACAACAACCTTAATAGGAATTTTTCTAATGTTTTCTATACGAATTAAAGTGCTGATTCATGGCTGAAAATACTTAATTTGCCATAATAAAATTATCAGGCCTTTTATATTACCCATTTTAGTGAGAGTAGACACTGAATTTTATCAGATTCATTTTGGCTCATGCAGATTGCATGACTTATGTCCACTGTGATTTATTATCGTGGTGCATGGCATTAATAGATATTGAGCTACTTTTGCATTTTATGGAATGAACCAGTTTGGAGGTTCATGATATTTCTTAAATTCAATAATATTACAAGGCGTTTATTCTTCAGCACTGGGTGTCAGTACTGGGCAAAAACTCATATTATGGCGGAGAGCTGAGGAAATTAATTGCATTGAGTGATCTCCATGGTGTTGGGTGAGTTCATTTATCATTTAGCCCTGTGTTCACCTAAAAGCAGTCACAAGGGGCTGGGGAAAGAACAAGAGACGTTGTTTCTCACCTCATGGAGCATAGCGATGAGCTTTCATCTCGCTTTGCTCATGAATAAAGCTATTTGTGTTTACTTTTGTTCCTACCCTCTAGAATTCTTTTTATTTTTTTAATTGAGGCCTTTTAAACAAACAAAATTAATTGCATTTAATCTGAATGAAAAGGATAGGTACTCCCAAAACTCATTTTGACTAAATTTATTTGAGAACTTTCTTTATGTTTGTTTGGGAGAAAGAGCTAATTGTTGACTCATTTAAACATAAAAAAAGTTGAATCACTGGAGAGATGAAAGTAGGCATTTTATTTGCACATTCCTGCTGCACCCCTAATGTCTGATCTTGTTTCCCTTTAAAGTTTCAGGTAGAGCAGACTCTGAAATGTTAAATTTAAACCACTAGTCTCATGCTTCAAGAAACACCAGGAATAAGTTTTAGTCCTGCTGATCACTCAGTTTGAACAAAGCAGAAGAAAAATTTTGAAAAAGTCTAAGGAATAAATACAATGTTATTAATTGAAAAATCATAATAGTTATAATTACTTTTAAGTGATCAGTAATCCAATTGCCTGAATGCCACATTTTCACTTTTTTAAAAGTTTTTTATTGAGTTAATGGTAGGTTACAATCTTGTGAAATTTCAGTTGCACATTATTGTCTGTCAGTTGTGTTGTAGGTGCAACCATTCACCCTTTGTTCCCACTCCCAACCCCACCCTTTCCCCTGGTAGCCACTAGTCTGTTCTCTTTGTCCACATGTTTAAATTCCTCATATGAGTGGAGTCATACAGAGATTGT
>NW_025793616.1:323089-400307 GCF_021613505.1 Equus quagga | reverse complement strand
TACCTTTACAGATGGAGATTTCCTTTACAACTGTAAATGTCTCTTAACAAAGGGTAAGCAAATTCTACTTTTCAGAGTTCCTTCCCTGTCTGCTGCTTTTAAAAGTAACCTGACCCCAATAATTCTCATGCCAAAGAGACATGTCTTGATTTTGGCCAATTTCACTGCCCCGCAAAATGAACAGATTTTTGAAATTCAAAATCTGTGTTGAAATGTAAGCGTTCTCCATCCACTACGGAGAGAAATAGCATTTTACCTGGAACTTTTGTAGAAATCCACTAACATGTTATGGTCAAAATATGTTTAAATAATCCTTTTTTCTCCCATCTAACATCAGTGAGTTTGATGGGAATAATTTAGTCCCAATGAGAGTTTGTGAACTATAATCTTGTAGTATTTTGTTGGGTACCATAGGAACACAAATCAGGATAATCTTTGAGGAACCCTAGGAACTGTGACAAGGATTCCACACAGGCACAGAGTCATTTCAAGTGAAATAAGGACAAAAGATTATCAACTTTAGCCTGCATGGGAATAGCATATCTACCAGGGCACTCTATCTCCTAGGAGGTTACCGTGAAAGGTGTGAGAGTCTTCCTACAGGCCAGCCCCTTGGGCAGGAAATAAAAGCTGGGCTTGGGAACTGATGCCTTTAGGGGTCAGGCAGAGAACGCTAAAGAATGGAATTGGCAGGTGGAAACTCCAGATGAGGTGGTGATGTTGTCCACTGTCTACTGTGGTCCAATCCATGGTCACTGAGTAGAAATGTTGATTGAGTATTATTATCAGACCATTTGCTTTTGAAGGAAAGATAGCTGTCCTCTATAATGACTATATTGGCAAGACCCTGCTACTTGTTCCAACCACAATCACCTAAGACCATTACCTTCTTTCCAGTATTTATATTATTGTATGTTTTTCTGAACCACTGAGCAGAATCAAGGCACTCCAGAAGTATGTGGACCTCTGCGAGTGTCTCTCTCCAGGGTGCCCTAGGTCTGGCTTTAACCAAAACAGTTCTGGAAACCCTGTACCAGAAGAGAAAGGGAACCAAGTGTTTAGAGTCTCGTAGCAAGTTTTCACTTTTCTTTCTGATGACATGAATGTTATCTTATCAAAGTCATTTTTGTTTGCAAATAACAGAAATCCTATTATACGAGCTCAACAAAATCAAAAAATAGGGGAGCCAGCCCCTTGGCCAAGAGGTTAAGTATGCATGCTCTGCTTCTGGCCCAGAGTTCCATGGGTTTGGATCCTCAGCAGGGACATGGCACCACTCATCAGGCCAAGCTGAGGCAGTGCATCACATGCCACAGATAGGAGGAGCCACAACTAAAATATGCAAATATAAAAAATATTTAAAAATACTAGAAAATAAAAATATTAAAAAAAAGAAGATTGGCAACAGTTGTTAGCTCAGATACAAATCTTAAAAAAAGAAAAAAAAATCAACAAAGAGAATTTACTACAAGGATACCACAGCATCCTTTAGCAACAATGGGGAGGATGTATAGCAGGGCCTCTTGAGGAAAGAAACAGTACACTACCAAGATATTACAAAATAGATGTTAGCTTTCTCTTTCTCTTCATTCATGGCATTGCAGAAAGAAATTGCACTTCAATGAAAAACTATGCATTAGCTCTTGTGCACCCCTCTAGGCTGCTGACCTCACCCTGTTCTTTGTCTTTGAGCTATTTTGCACCTCTTCACTAACTGGAGATAACTAATGGATATGTAGACTCTGTCTTATTGAATAGAGTTTTAACTGACCATTCCTCCCCAAAAGAGAAACCAGTGTTACCTCCATTTACAATTCATATTGCTTTGTTTCATATGAATTTGTGCTTTTTCCCTCATCTGAACGAATTATAAAATTTGTCTGGATCTCTCATGGATTAATGAGTAAAATCTTTAGCATGTGTTCATTTTTTATCTGTATAGGAGTCATAATTTTCCCTTTTTTTTTTTTGAAAATCATATGTCCTCTATCTTGCTTTCGCTTCTTCTGTATGCACACAGGAATATGGCTATTTTATCCCATGCTGATTTCGCATGACCTTGCTTCAAATAAATAGTGCCTCTAAATCTCAGTTCCAAATTCATGACTGAGAAGAATATGCTTGTGTTCAGCTGGCATCATTCCACCCTTGCTGCAATTAGCTGTGTCCAGAGGGTGAGAGCTCCCAGTGCCAACATGTTAAATGGACCCAGCGCAGTATGTTGAGATGGTGGGGAAGAAGTTCTCAGAAGAGTATGTGTTTGTGTGGGCATGAATGCGGTCTTGGTGGTTGGGAAAGGTTCTTTCCCAGAAAAGGTATTTAAGCAGAAGTTGAGAGCCCCAGAAGTAATGGCTGTAAAAATAACAAGATATCTCTTATAGAATTGGGATATCTGTGGGAGAGATAGAGGACCTCAAACTGGAGTGAGTAATGTTCATCCATTCATCTCACAAAACTTCATTAAATTATGACTATTACATAAGCCTGTTGCTAGAGGCTCAGGTGTAGACCAAAGAGATGCAAGACAGACATGTGATCACTCTTATTCAAATTAATGTGTTGTAAGCCCTATAAAGAATGAGAGATGAACGTCAATGGAAGTCTGGAAGGTCAAAATGACTTCCTGGTCAAAGGAATTACTAAGGCTTTATGGATAAATAGCAGTCAGTGTGGACCCTGAATAAGATAGCAGATTGGAACTTGTGGGAGAGGGGTTTGGTGATGCTGGGAGTGGGAGAGGTGGCAGGATATTCGATATCCTTCAATAGAAATCTCTGCATTTCCCATAGCACACCTTTCAGGGCTATCTGATTTCTTACATTGTAGCAAACTGAAGGACATGTAAACTCTATAGAGTTACAGACACTTTGCTCCTCCCAGCAGAAAAAAGGTTTTCTTCCATTTGCAATTCAATTCCTTTGCTCCATATGCTTTGTTGACTTTTCCTTTCTACAGATTATAATATCTGCTTCCGTCCTATCATATAACTAAAATAAAGTCTTTACACTTAAGCATTTTATATTCGTATGAGAGTCATGATTTTATCTTCTTCTGAAAAATTTTGCGTGTGTGTGAGGGAGATTGGTCCTGAGCTAACATCCATGTTCATCTTCCTCTATTTTATATGTGGGATTCCTGTCACACAT
This sequence comes from Equus quagga, assembly GCF_021613505.1. Taxonomy (NCBI): domain Eukaryota; kingdom Metazoa; phylum Chordata; class Mammalia; order Perissodactyla; family Equidae; genus Equus; species Equus quagga. Next base: position 397,161 of record NW_025793616.1, on the reverse strand, counting down.
GGAATGATAAGCAGTGTGTAGGTCTGCACCAGGGATCCAAAGCCACGAATCCTAGGCCACTGAAGCAGAATGTGTGAACTTAACCACTTCACCTTAAAATGGATGTTTTAAGAAGCTATACACCACTTCTTAGGGCAGTCTGGAAGTCAGAGAACTTCTGAATGAAACTTCTGGATCGGTGTGGTGATTGCAACCACTCACTTGTCTGCCTTCCTCCTGGGATTCTGCATTTCTTTTTTACACAAAATATATTTTAAGATATTTACCAATCTCAAGGAAATACAGACATGTTCAATTAGGGAAAAAGTAGAGGGAAAAGGAGAGCTGAGGGGATAGTGAAGATTCAGGATAGATTCTGCAATATGAGCAATCTCCCAAGAATAGATATTAAAACATGAAAGCAAAGTTGTACAAGTGTCTTTGCAAACCTCAGGTTATGGCTGAACTGTGACTCACTAAGCAAAAAAATAGCAATTTGTGATTCAAATCTATGTCTCTGTGAAGAAGCTCATATCCTCATCTGCACACAGCACAATCAGCTTAGGATGGCAGGGATTTTTATCTCTATGTGCATTGCTCTTCAATCCCTCCCACATAAAAGGTGTATTCACATAGTAGGTGCCCAATAAATATATATTGAAGGAATGGATCACGTATGATTCTCAATAGATTCTGCATTTCCCATCAGGTAATTCACAATTTCTACTGCAAGCCCCTGTAGTTTGAGGTGAAGTGTTCTAGAATATGCAACCCAAAATACATCTCTTTGTTGTATGAATTATTTTGAGCTAAAGGCAAATAAGAATCAGTAGACTCAGGAAAGCTCTTTATCTCCTCACTGCTTCAAAATAGAGTCTACAAAATTTCCCCTTTTGGGCCAGCAGGTGGTGCAGAGGTTAAGTGTGCACATTCCACTTCTTGGCAGCCTGGGGTTGGCAGGTTTGGATCCCAGGTGCATACATGGCACCCTTGGCAAAAGCCGTGCTGTGGTAGGCTCCCCATGTTTAAGCAGAGGAAGATGGGCATGGATGTTAGCTCAGGTCCAGTTTTCCTCAGCAAAAAGAACAGGATTGGCTTAAGTTAGAACAGGGGTAATCATCTTCAAAAAAAAAAAAATCCCCCTTTTGTGAAGGAAATTTCTATTTATAAAGGAAATTTCTGTTTCTGTAAAGATGTCTCCGTATCAGGAAGAGAGCTATTCCTGGAGACAATTCTTATCACATGAGAGACTCATACCTGCAAAACAAGAAAACCCTTATGTTCTAGACATCTCCTCCCCTCACCTTCTCATACCTTGCTTCCTCAACCAGAAGCCCAAAACCCCTTTTCCTTTAGTTAGCCTAAGATAGAATATAAACCTTAATATTCTGCCTGCCTCCTTGAGCCACAATTTTCTTTATAAACTCCCATGTGTATGTACATAATTAAAAGTCATTGCTTTTCATCATATTAGACTTATGCAAATCATGTATGTGTATACGTGTATATATAAATGCACATGTTACCACCCAAGGGGAGTCGTCTGCTCACCAGCCATGTCAAGTCAGGAGGCAAGGTGGTAGGACAGAAAGGAATTGATTACTAGCAAGAGGGAAGATGGCTGACTCATGTCCAAAAGAACCATCTCACAGAAAAAAGACTACAGGCAAGTTATATATGGGGCAGTCTCCAGGTGGGGGACGTGGCTGGTCTCTGGGTAGGGCAGACATCTGTTCCCAGATGCTGATAGTCCTTTGTTTGGAATGGAGCAACTCCCTGTACCCTGATCTTTCAGTTGTCATTGATTATGGCTACTGGCATAGGCTTTCTGCCCAGGGGTCATCACATTCCTAAGGAACTCAAAAGAACAAAAGTTATCATCTTACTGAAGCTGGGAGGCCCTACAAAATATAATCTACAGAGCACGTTTGGGCTAGTTAGTCAGATGTCATTGAAAGTTACAATATGGCTTCCTTTCTACAATATGGCTTCCGTTATGTCAATCTTAAGTGTTGAGCTGGTATCACATGCTCATGTATGCATATAAAGTATTACATAGCATCTATATAAAGTCACATTACATGAAAAAGCATTATGTTGGCTGGACCAGTGGCACAGCACTTAAGTTCACACGTTCCGCTTCTCAGCAGCCTGGGGTTTGAGAATTTGGATCCCAGGTATGGATATGGCACCACTTGGCAAAAAGCGATGCTGTGGTAGGTGTCGCATGTATAAAATAGAAGAAGATGGGCATGGATGTTAGCTCAGGGCCAGTCTTCCTCAGCAAAAAGAGGAGGATTGGCAGTAGTTAGCTCAGGGCTAATCTTCCTCAAAAAAAAACATAAGTATTTATGTTATATCCTTGCGTTGTTACATAATAATTATACAAAGTGTAACATTATATACAGTTATAATTTTATAGCTTATTATGAATCTATATATTATACGTAATACCTAATGCACATATTACTGTATTATATATCAATGTATTATAACAATGTAACATATCAATATATTATAATAATATTATATATTATTACATAGAATATATTTCAATATATATATGTATATTTCAAGGTGAAGCCGAACTTTTCCCAATACCTTCCTCAAGAAGTTCTTAAGTTTGACAGTTTTTGTGTGTTGCTGAAACAAGAAGAGGGTTATCCTTCATTATTCTCTGTATGTAAAACCAATATCTTTTTTTCAGCAGTTCAGCTAATGAGAATCACAGAAATGAAGAGAAAAATCTAATAAAAATGTCTTTTTACTTTATTTCTAGTAGTTCTATAGTGTAGAAAGCTTTAAACCCTCTCTAAAGCCTAAGAAATGTTTCATGGTGGCCTTCACTGATCTCCTTTCCCCACAATGTCTTCTTTTTAGGTTCTGAACAAGCATCATTAATACTCAGGGAAAAAAAAAGGAAATTTATTCACCCTCCTTGTTCTAAGGACATTCAATGAACCTCTGGATAAATTTAAAAAATCCGTACATCATTGAGAAAGATGCTCCTATGACAAAATGAAGCATACATTTTTTTAAGTGAGGAGAGAAGAAACACAAGCTGCCAAGATCATAAAATTATGTAAATATCTGTTAAAAGTCAGGCAGAGTGAATTAACAGTCAGGATTAATGCACAACACATTTCTAATGTCTCCTTAGCATGTAAAGGAGGAAAAATCTTTTTCCTACTACCCTTCTACGTTCAAAGCAGATTTGTGAAATCCTTCATCAGTGGGATTTGTGCATGGTCCTTTGTAAATTGAGAAATACCTGGAGAGTAAGTTTCCACAGAAAGTCAGAGTGAGCGTTTGGCTGTCAGATGGTTTCCTCTCATGTACAATTCACTGCAGGTAAATTTTACATCCTAAGTGTGGCCTCTTAATAACAGGAGATGAGGATTTGGCTCTGCCTCCATCACCTAGATGATCAGAGCTGGGTTAGCTTCTTCCATGGAGGAAATCAGATGAGTAGCAGACATTTTAAGTAGGGAATTTTCCCTGGATCATCCCTGTTTAATTTTTTCATTAACACTCAACTTTATCTGAAGTAGTCACATTTGCTTGTTTGCTTATCAACTAAACTCAACTTCCTCATATGAAGAATTTGTGTTCATTTCCATGACTTAGTCTGACTCTTAGTCCAACTAGTGACCTCAACTTTTGATTCCCATTCTTTCCTGATTAACAATTCATGTCTACATTCTGATCCTGGCTGAATTTATATTCTCTCTTTAAAATAACTATTAGCACTTAGTGGGCATAACCACTGGTCAAGCATTGTTTTATCTGCTATACAACGATTAACTTGCTTCATCCTTCAAACATGCCCAGGACATAGCTGCCACCATTTTCCTCATTTCACTGATGTTTACTGAAGAGGGGGAATGCAAAGACTTACCCAAAATGATACTTCTAGGCAAGGGCAATAGTAGGATTGAAATCTATTGACAGGAGAATTGAGACTCCTATAGGGAATCAGAATTTACCACCCCCCAAAAAGTGTCTTTTCGGCTTGATTATTTCTAAGAACAAAAGACTCAGGAAGAAACTTTGACCTTCCCTCTAGCTGCCTAAAAGAGTTTAAGATATAATGCCTGTTCCAAGAAGGAGCTATCACCATAGATAACTATAGTATAAAACGAACTTGGTGTGGTAGACAGGGAGGAACCTAGCAAAGCCAGTTTGATCTAAGTCTTCTCCATATCCTACTGTCTCCACAGGACTTGGTAAACATGAGTTCACTAAAAATTTGCTTTTCCATCTCTATGTGAATTCCCTTCCTCCACTCTGAAGTCCCAAACCACTTCCCCCAACATCCTCCTTTGTGTTTAGCTGAAGATGGTATTTAAGGGGGTAATGTCAGCCATTTTGGTGAGTTACTCAGTTTTCCTGGGTTTCTATCATGTATACCTCTTATTAAACTTTGTATAATATTACCACTTAGTAAGAGCATTTCACCAAAAATGGAAAAATATAGACTATGTTGAAACTATGGTAGTTTCTTAGAAGTGGTGCTATTTTAAGAGAAATACTATTAACTATTCTGTTGTTGATGTGTATTCTAAATTAATTTGACCTAGGCTATCAACACTTGAAGATTTACTCAGCACTGATTTTCAACATTTAAAAGTAGCTTTTGTCAACTTATAGTGCTAGCAGAAAATGTAATTCACCAAAATTATTACTTTCTTGAATTAGTTCAACATACCTCATCTAGCAAAGAATGAAATTAATTTCCTTTGAAATGAAATGAGAGCATAATTTGGATAAGAAACTAATGGGTTAGGAGCTAGCCTGAATCTAAATTCAGCTCTGAGCACAAGAAAGTTGGTGCTCAGAGCTCACTGCATGGTAATCGCATGTTTTATGCTATGTGGTGGGGAGCAGAGCTACACACCAGAGCTCAGGGTGGAAGAAGGTGCCAGTCCTCATGTCTAGCATAATAATGATGGTGCCTGTCCTACCTCCTAATAGCTCCTTAAATGATACACAAGTCATAACCTGAATTCTCATATAACTTGAATTCTTATTTCAATCCTTCCATTCTTCATTAGAACCTCAGGCAAGACACAATTTCCTCATCTGTAAAATTAGGGCACTCAAAATTCCAAGTGATTGTTTTCCTTTAAACTCTGTATTGAGGAAAATTTGACTACTAAAAACATGTTTCCATGGCTAGGTGCTAGTGCCAGTAGACATTTACTGTATTTAGGGCCTGCTTGAGAGTGGATCTGATGGCAGAGATAGAGAATTGTTTCCACTATTTTAAGCAGTCCCATAAATAGTTAGTTAAAAATCACTTTTCATAATTTTTGAAACCTATAATTTCATATTATTGCAGTATACAAGCCAGTTCTTGATCAATGGTATTTAACCTTTGGAAGTTTACATTAAATATTTTTAAAGCTTACTGTTTAAAGGAGATTTCCTTATAAATTAAGTTGCTACTCTTATAAGTTATTTGGTGAGCAGGACTATCTTACTCCATGTTAAGTTCATATTTCATGTCTTAATAAATCCTTCCGTGGCAACAAATGTTAGAATGCAAAAGAGCATTAAACTTTTCAGAAATTACATTGCATGGAAAAAATGAAAGCCCCTATATTTTTCTATTAGTAAGCATGCACGTTGTCAATAAAACAAGTAGTACATTGTATTAAAAGAGAAAATATATGTTTCATATTTTATAAAGTGGTTCAGGAGCATTCTCTGGAGTAACTAAAAATATTTTCTTTCCACATTTGGATAAGGAAAAAACAATGACTTCAATGTAACTGCACCGTATATAAGTAAACTATTTGTTTATTCAAGCAGAACAGATGAAATATATCACTAGACTAGATGTCAAGATTCATAAAGCCACCCATGCCAACAGAAGCAGACTTTATCCAGATTTGTTTAATGACAATGGTTACTTTTTGTTAGCAAACCTACTGTGTTTGAAGGGACTGTTATTAATCCTCCTTTCGGCCACCCTGAAAGGTGAATCTGACTGTGCACATTTTAAAAGTGAGAAAATGAATGTTCATGATGCAAAAGGCATTTGCTGGAGGTCTGGTAAGTAGCAGCTTCTCACCCAGGACCTTCCTCACATCACCTTTTGGTGCTGTCTGTGGCAATTTATATTGAGCACCCCTCATCAGGAAAATCTGACTTGTGGATTTTGGGTTGTGAATATGTGCTGCATAGACCCTTGAAAATTTATGGAAGGATTTTTAAATTTTGGTAAAACTTGCCAACACATGTAACCAATCCAGATATTCCTTCTTTTTCACCCCAGAGGATTCACATTAGCAACTCACTCAATTGGCATTTATTCCTCTCTTTTTAGTTTTCATTATAGCCATTCATTTGTACATGCATTCTTTTATTCATTCAAAAATGTATATTAAGTCTTTGCCAGGAGTTAGGATCCTACTCTTCCTCTTCCTGCATTGCAGCTGAAACAAGGATTTGTTTTAAAAAGGGAGATTTTTCCTTAATGTTGAACAACCCATCTGCTACTGTGGTGTGCTTTTGCCAAGTTTAGTTAGTATCATGTCTGAGTTCTTAAATCGCATGCCACACTGTTGAGGCTATAGGCCATTTGCTCCTCTTTTGTGTGAAATAAAAGTTTGATCCTTTCTGTATCTTACAAAACAATGCACTGGTCTTTTCCACCCTACCACTTCCATCTTATCTTGTAATTGTTTTGAAATTATTTTCTTGCAACACCTTCTTGAGTTTTTTGAGAATTCTGATTTCAGACAGCAAATGTGAATTTTGAAAGCTAACAGTGGATTAAAAAGTGTATTTGGCAGATAGTGGAAGTCAAACAAGGGCAGAGAAGGTTTTTCTCCACACATTACAGACCCAATTTGCCAGTTTTATGCACCTTCTTGACTCTTAGCAGTCCAGGATACCCCGGCTTGCAATATCAGAATGGGAAGAGTGTCTGGAGATTTATTTACAGATGAGGTGGGGCTGTTGCTAGTTTGGGCTGTACAATGTAGCTTAAGTTCAGAGGAGCAGACTGGGGGGTGGAAGGCAGTACAACTGCTGGGCTAGAAGCCAGGGCTCTGAATCTTGGTACTTGTGGATAAAATAATAATTATTTGAGATCGTTTGCTAATCAGCAAAATCTTGGAAGTGGCTGCTGACAGGCACAACGAAGTGATTAAGGTGAAGCACTGAATTAACACACATTTGTGGTTTGATCATTATTTGGAAGATTGTCTCTCTAGAAGCAGATTTTGCTTCTTTCAAGATGCACCCTAAATCAAAGGAAGGGGAAGGAGTAACTGCAGTGCGTTAAAGCAAAAACATATAACCACCCTCACAGAGACAATTATCAAAAGATGCTCTTGTCTCTAATTATAAAACAGACTCATTTGGTTTATTTTTGGAGGAAGATCAGCCCTAAACTAACATCTGCTGCCTATTGTCCTCTTTTTGCTGAGGAAGACTGGCCCTGAGCTAACATCCATGCCCATCTTCCTCTACTTTATACGGGGGACACCTACCATAGGATGGCTTGCCAAGCAGAGCCATGTCCCCACCCAAGATCTGAACCAGCAGACCCTGCACTGCCAAAGTGGAATGTGCACACTTAACCACTGTGCCACCAGGCCAGCCACTCATGTTATTTTTTAAATGATTAGATTAATCATTGCTTTTTTGGCCTCTTTGAAGAATATTGACATTGGGAAATTTGCAAACACATTTGATATGCCTGTCAAGATGTGTTATTACTGATCATATAAAAAAAAGTCATATTCTGTCCACTTGCTGAATGGCCTTTTCTAACATTTATGCAGAATCAGACTCATGTTTTATATCACGAGTCTGAAACATTTAACATTAAATAAGTGCAAGGCCATGTGAAAGGTTTATTTATGGCTAGGACCCTAGTTTTACCTAAGTTAACATGTGAATTTCATGTTTCAAGTAAGCTTAGTTGAAGAGGGAGCCTTCCCTACTGAGGACACTTCACATTTTTTAGAGATAGCATTGTGATTTGTACACCCTGAGCATGGAACACTTTGTCTGGACCATGCCTTTTATTAGTTGCATGGCCTTGGACAAGTCAATTTTCCACTTTCTATTTTTAGGCAGGGAAATCAGCCTTCTTCCCTTCTTGTGTTCTTATAGCTAGATGATAATAAGAGTTACATAAGAACAGATTAACAGGAGAAAAGTCTAGTTTAATACGTACATATTGGAGCTCATAAGGAAAGGAAGCCAGGACAGTGAACAAAGCAGGCAGTATATGTATCTTTTACACAAAGAAACATAAACTTGTGCAAAATTGACAGGGCAAAGAAATTTAGGTTGGGATATGTAAATAGAGAGGAATTTTAGCAGAATCTATGCTTGAGGGAGCAAATTAGAAAGGTTTCCTTATGCAGCTTCTGGGCCCTGAATCCCCAGCTCTGGTGATGAGGATGCAGGGAGAGCCCCTTTCACAGGGGAGTTCGATTTCCTGCTTTCAGGGGAAGAGAGACAGAGGGTCAGAATGTCTTTTTGGCTTCCCAAGCAACTTTAATCCAAAATAATCAATATACCACTGTGGGATATTTTGTGGTGGACTGCTCTGCACCCCAATGCTATCTCAGTTTCCTTGCTAAGATAATTAGAGGATGGCCCGTTGGCATAGTGGTTGAGGTCGTGTGTTCCACTTTGGCAGTCTGGGGTTTGCCAGTTCAGATCCTGGGCACAAATCAAGCCTGGGCATGCTCATCAAGCCATGCTCTGATGGCATCCCACATAGAAGAACCTGAAGGACTTACAACTAGGATATACAACTATGAATTGGTGCTTTGGGGCTTTCTTATATAAACATATATAGAGAAAAAAGATTTGCAAAAGATTTTGGGTCAGGCCAATCTTCCTCATGAAAAAAGCAAAAAGAAAAAACAAAGAGAAAATTAAAGAATTGGCCCCAAATACTATTGAGATCTCTTACAATGACTACAACCTTTAGGAATCAAGGTAGTAATTTATATTTATGATCATTCTAAAATTCGGTTGATGAGGCTAACAAATGGTTTGTAATTTGCAGTTTCTTTAAAATCTACTTTGTTCTTGACAATAAATATTTCATTATGAATATTAACTGGCCATTATTTTTAAATGATGGGGCTTTCCAAATGAACTTGATGGGCTGAATATAGTGATGAAAAATGGACAGACCACATATTACAATAGAACTCAGACAATCACCTATTCAGCAACCAGCTCTAGAATCTAAACCACTCCCCCTTCAACAGTTTTCTGAGAATGGTTCTGTCTTTCTTGTGGCTCTTCCAGTTTAGGACCAACCAGAGAAAGTGAAATATGCTCCCCAAACTGATTACTTGAGGTGCCCCACTTCTAGTTAGTCTAGCTTTCCAGTTCCCCAAGCTAGCAGCCTCCTCTTGATGCAGGCTAGGTGAGCCAATGAGTCAAAAGAAAGAGTTCGTGGACTCTAAAGTTCTGGTAGTAGTGCTCCTTTATTCAGACAATAGCATGGGGACAGGATCCATGGGCAGTGAAGAACTGCAAATGTGGGTTGAGTGTAGGACTAAATTCATAATGCATAGGTATGGGAGTTATCTCTTTATAAGACCAAGGAAAGATTATATAAAAAATTCATTAAAATGATATCAGTGTAGGTGGGGCCTGGGTGTTGGGTGGTCCTATAACTTTAGATAAGAATTAGATTGGATCAGGTTAGGAGGTTCTGTGCTTCCTGGCGGATGATATAGGTTGATATGTAGGGCAGGACGCCTTGGGCTTCTCTCCCTGGGGCAGCCTTGATCCTCATGACTCTCACAGCACATCTGAAGCCATCTTTTCGTTACTGTAAAATGTTCCCCTCTCTGCCTGCCTTGGAGTCTGTTCCAGACATAAGTGCTGGTGGCTGACTCTCTTTCTATAGCCAGCTCTGAATAAACAGCCTGTTTGCCTTCTTTTGGTGGGGAGAGTGTTGTGGGGGATCAGAACTGCCCACCCAAAAATGTGTCTCTTTGGCTTGGTTATTTTTAAAAACAAAGACTTTGAAAAAACCCTTGATGTCTCCCCCAACTGCCTACAAGAATTTAAAATAGAACAGCATGTTCCAGGAAGGAGCTAATAACATGATAACTGTAATGTGATGTAAAGCATGTCTCTCATGTCATATTGTCTATAGTTGGCCCAGGTACATTACCATCTCCATGCAAATTGCTTTCCTCTCCCTTGAAGTCCCAAACAGCTAACACCAACACGTTTTTGTGTTTAGCTAAAGATGGTATTTAAAGTGGTGAACTCAGCCATTAAGGCAAGTTGCTCAGTTTTTCTGGGTTTCTCCCATGTATACATGTTGTAAAGCATTGTTTGATTTTCTTCTGCTATTCTGTCTCATGTCAATTTAATTCTTAGGCCAGCCAGAATGACCTACAGAGGGTAGAGGATGTGTCTTCCTCCTCTACAGTGTTTTTGTTTATTTCCACAAACTTGAGATGGTTTCTAACACAGATGGATGCAGTAGGTTCAGGCAGAATGCATCACCATGAGAGTAGTTGACACAAGCTAATTTCCATTTTGCATTGTAGGTGTTTCTATTTTAGTCAAACAGGGAATAATCAATGTTAGGTTTTCTCAAAGAATGAAATAATGATGTTTTTGTTTGTGTTTTATTAATAACTGAGAGTCACATTCCCACTTATCCCAGGGTTCTTGGTTTTCGCTATTGTTGGTTTTTTCTCTGGTGTATCTGATAACTCAGCAGAAACTTCAGTCAGCAAGACAGACAGAAACGGGGTGCAGAGCTTGGGAGCTGAGGGAAATCAGGAAGTGAATGGGCAGCCATTTTAAGAGTTGATTTTGTATAGAAACAAACTCTTAGGTTGATCTGTAATACTATCCCAGGGGAGATTTTTAACAATAAGAAGGCTATTTATCAGATGGTTTTGGAGAAAGGATGAGATTCAGGGAAAGTATGTACACAGTAATAGGAGCTTTTCTCTGCAACTTGCTACATCCCAGTGGTGCCAACACAAGATTAGAGTAGTTGACTCCAGGAGTTCTTTGTTTGGGGTGATTTTTTCTGGGTTTTTATCCTGCTGCATCTTGTGATCCTAGGTTCACACATCTGAAGACTTTCTCTCCTGTAGTACAGTTTCTCACTCATGGGCATTTGTAACAAAAGGAATAAAAGATGAAGCACTCTTGTTAGACTGTGTGATGTCACTCCACCATCCTGGTTTTGCTGAGGACCTGTGAAGGAGCTTTGGTGTTGTCTGTTCTAAGAGACACCTCTTGATCTCTCCCGCAATTTCACTGGAGCAGAATGTGGGCACTTTGAAGAAGCAAGGCATTGTACAGTTTAATTCTAAGGCTTAATTCTAAGCAAAGAAACTCAAGAATGAGTTGTCAATTTCATCCCTTGGAAAGGAAAAGAAATGCAATGTTTCAGAAAATAAACGCTTTTGAATATAAAACAGAGAAATTGCATAAAAGCAATCTCCTCTGTATGATGGCAATTTCTATTTCAGTTTCAAACAGTTCTTCAGATAAAATTACAGTGGAGCTTGCTTTCCTATTGAACCAGTCTCTGAATAGAGAGTCATCTAAAATCGTCAGCTATTGACTTTGAAACACTGCTTGCAGAAAAGGAACTTCTAAAACATACTTATCTTGTATTTCTTTGTAAGAAGAAATACCAGGAGGACATTAGGGCTGTCCCCATGTCCCTAACCATTGTATCACTTAACATTAAAACTGGATCAGGAAGAAAAGGTATGGCTTAACCTCTTAGAAAAGTCCATTGAGACTTTTTTTTTTTTTTTTGAGGAAGATTAGCCCTGACCTAACTGCTGACAATCCTCCTCTTTTTGCTTACGAAGACTGACCCTGAGCTAACATCCGTGCCCATCTTCCTCTACTTTATATGTGGGATGCCCACCATAGCATGGCTTACTAAGTGGTGCCACGTCTGCGCCCTGGATCCAAATCAGTGAACCCGGGGCTGCCCAAGAAGAACGTGAGCACTTAAGTGTTCTGCCACCAGGCCGACACCCACTGAGATATTTTTGATAAACAGCTATATGCAGCTGGTACTCACTGCTGATTCCCATCTCCTATTAGTTAGAGGGTGGTGTTCAGAATCTTAACTTAAAGTCTTGAACCCCCATGGTCTTAAGTGGGGCTAAACCCTGGACCTGGCTACATACGTCAAAGGTGGGGCACAGAGCTGTCCACAACCCAACCACAGTGCTGAAATCCAAGGGGAGCAGAAACTCACTGTCAGTCCCAGGGAGTGACGAGGTTCATTAGGTTACATTCTGTCTATGAAATAAACATATTCTGTGTTTGAAACAGTAATAAAGAAGGGCACTAAAGTATAGTACATTCATAAGGGAATTATCTGGTTTGCTAATTAGGATGCATGAAACTAAAAACCAAGACATACAGGTAGAATAGTGAGCCTGTGGTGGGTCTGGGTTCAAAGTCAAAAAGTCAGGACTTTGTAGGTGAGAGAGGCTTAAAATAAGAGAATTCTGTGCTGTGAGCATTATACCAATCATCAAAATTGGGAATTAGCTGCATCTGTGCCACTTTTTTTTTTTTTTTTTTTGAGGAAGGTTAGCCCTGAGCTAACATCTGCCACAAGTCCTCCTCTTTTTGCTTAGGAAGACTGGCCCTGAGCTAACATCCATGCCCGTCTTCCTCTACTTTATATGTGGGACACCTACCACAGCATGGCTTGACAAACAGGGCCATGTCCACACCCAGGATCTGAACCAACGAACCTTGGGCCACTAAAGCAGAATGTATGAACTTAACCGCTGTGCCACCGGGCCGGCCCCTGTGCCACTCTTGTGCTCTGCTACCTTTGACATTCTAAGCAGGAGAAAGAGTAGGAAAGGTTGCACCGGAAAGACAATGAGTGGATAAAGCAGGACTCTAGTTTGGTGGCAGTTCATATTATGACAAAATCCGGTTACAGAGAGTATGAAAGGCCTTAATGAGAAACTTGAAATTAGCAAGTTTTAAAGCTCAAGTGTGAAGTGAATTTATTTTGATGGGGTTTGATTATTTTATAAGACACTTTGCAAAAAAAGTGCTGGTTTTTCGTTATTCACTAATAAAAAGTGTATGATCCATGCTCACTCCTGGATCAAAGGCATTTTCCAGTAAATCAGCCCTTTAGCTTTTGCAGAGTGATAATATAGAGAGCCACTAGACAGTACACTTGTCTACCTCTTTCTGTACCAAGAACACTTTGATATTTTGTCAGTTTGAGTGACCATCTAATTAAAATTGTCAACAAGTGTACAGGGGAATGAGAAATGCACGAGAGTTAGAAAATCATTTGTCACTGTCATTCCAGTGGGATTATTTACTGAGCAAGTTATATAATTCTGAATTCATTTCCAGCAAAACCATAAAAATGGAAGCAACATAGTGGAACCCACGTCAATGATGTAGCCCAGGAAAAAAACCAACTGTTCAGGTGAGAGTCATTGTCATGGAATATGTTGCTTGTACCTTATATATTAGTAAATGAGTTAAAAGATTTGTCTGTCAGTTTACTAGGAGACCACTGTGTTCCTTATCTCATAAATACATTAGGTTCTATCTTTGTGGTTTTCAGATAAAAGCTTTACATATTTTTTACTTGTTTTGTCAACAAATACAATATTTTGCCTACTTTTTAATTGTTTACTGACATATCCTACCCCTAAAATTACACAAGGCATTACATGAGAAAGTGATCCTTTCTGTTTTCTTGGAACACACCACACATTAGTTAGCAGCTGGAGTTTTCTGAGGTTCAGCTAAGTGTTATACCACCATCCACTGTCAACACTGTTTTCCAAACCTATTTGCAATTGGTACGGTACTTTCTGCAGTGCAGAAACACATTGGCTTTTTAGTTCGCATTCCTTTTTCATTCAGTTCTCATTTACAGAGTGTCAGTAGGGTGTTTTGTACTTCACCACAACTTACCTGTTCTCCTTCAGCATTTTCCTTCATTGTAGCATAATGACAGCATTTTATGATTCTTCACGTCTGCAGCTCTTTCTTCACTAGCTGGTGAACTCTGTGTGGGGATAAATCATGTGGCATTTAGTCTTGTATCTTTCTCTTCTCATCTATCTTCACCCAGAGTCCCCATACACAAACCCAAACATACCCACTGCATTTATGAACTAGTAGAAGACAACCAATAACTACTTGTGAAATGATTTGAATAATGGCACCAAATCCAGAATAAGCCCTTTCCTCAGACTGCTTATAATCTGAAATGAGAAGTAGACAATAACACATTTAGTTAGGTATGTAAATATGCCTTACCTCTTTCTTACTCTGCACAGGCTGTGGAAAAGATGTCAGAGAAAGAGAGCTATCTATAAGACAATTCCCTAGCTGGAAGACAAGTTCATTGCCGTTCCGTTTATAGGATATATCTTACTGTATTTTTCATCTCAAATTTTCTCTTGCCCTCATCAGAATGCTTCTTGCTTTGGAAAAATGCCGAACATCTTTAATCCACCTAGCTAATACTCTGTAGATCACATATGGTATGTCCATATAGAATTTGAAGAATAGGACACAACTTCCTCTGAAATAACGAGACCTAGAAATTCACCAGCTGCCTTGCTCTTCCCCAAACCATTTAGCCTAGACCCAACTTCTGCAAGGGAGAGATGTGCGTTACTCAAACGTTTCCTGTCCCTGAACTCCATAGTACCTCTAACAGATATTCCAAAACTCATCACTTCATTTTATCTAATCTTTTCCTTTTCATTCATATTGGGTGTCCCCTGATAGCATGCCATTCCATGGATTGGGAAGGCCTGGCAGAGCCCTGGATGCATGGCAATTTTTCAATGAACAGTTGTAGACTGATAGCTCTTAAGGTCTGAATTATGAGTTCTAGTGAAAGGCAAGGTTTAATTTGAATAATTATAAGCTGGAGAGTGACAGGGTCAGTCATGAGGTGCTGAATGACTTCAGAATTGCTTTGGCTGCTGCTTCCTGTAGCTTAAAATAAGTTCAAATTAACTAAAGTATTCCAAAGTTGAAATTTTCAGGAAATAACTGATAAGTATTGTTGTGTAAGGAGTTAATAATTACATGCTAATAAAGTCAGGTAGGGCTGCAATAGTCCAACATGTTCAATTAAAAATACTAGGAAAATGTTTGCAGGGATATCCAACTTTGGAATAGACGTCAGTCTGATACACCTCAGAGGGGTTCTGAATTTGGAATCATAGATAAGCTTTAGAGGGTCTAAGAATCCCCTGAGAGTGTATAAAATTATGTATGTTCATGTGTGTATGCAAAGGAGCTGTACACGTCATCATGTTCTCAAAGGAATATGCTTCTAGACTATGCAGGAGAAAGGCCCTATCACTGTTTCAAAGAGACTTGTTTATTCTCTGGGCTGATTCTAGAGGTAAAGAAGATGCCACCATAGTTTGGTCAGGATGAAGGTCCACCTAGAGTTTGATCTCCAAGCTTTTCTAAAATCCAGTTTATCTGTTCAGTGGTTTGGCTAGGCTTTAATATACACTCAAGGCCAGAATGGTTCCTTGAGGTCCTATATCCTCTGAAGTCAAGAAATTGGGAAAGTGAAAGGGATGTAAGCTGGTACACATTCATGCTGAGATAGGCAAATAGGAAAGGGCATTTACAGCATTGTTTGCCACTAGCAAAAATCTCTGTATTATCCAAGTTGTCAATTTGCTGTGCTGACTTATCAGTCACAAAAGGGAGATTATAGAAGCTATTAGAGATTTGCCTTTCCTCTTTCCTGAACCTCTTCTCCCTTTCCTTTCAAATTTTTTTAGAATTCCATTCTAAGAACTTTCTTAAAACTACTATGCTCCTTGAAGACATCTAGTCATGGACTGGCATGAACACTGCCTCTTAATTCTGCTCTCTCCCGAGTAAAACTTAATTCAGTTTCAGCAGGCAAGCAGTTTTTCTACTTAGCACCTTCTCTAGATCAATCATTTTGTCACAAACCATGCCTATATAATTCGTAAGAGCTTAATCCTGCTTCTTCTGGAGATTGAAAGATGATTCTGTAATCCCAATGATTTTGCAGTCACTGTGAGAGGTTTCCAAGATTCTTGCTGACATGAAGGGATTGTAGCACATTTTGCAAATACAAATGCTTCTTACATGGTAGGATATTAGGCATAAATCAAGACAACTTTCCAAACATCAGATGTGAAGCTTTAAAAATCTGTCAAATGCAAGAACAATTATGTAGTAATAATTTAAAAGGAAACCTGCCTCCTCCCTCACCCCCCAACACACACACAGCTTATAGAGTTGAAAATGCTGATGGGAACTAAGTACTCCCAAGATAATAAATTGGAGGTTCTTCAATTGTGGTCACTTTGAAGATCCCTGGGAGTCTGCAAATCCATTTAGGGGTTAAGTTAAAACTATTTTGCAAATACTAAGGTATTTGCCAGGTATTTAATGTTAAGGTAGTATTTGACTTTTCTCACTGGTTTGATTTTGTACCAAGAGTGCAAAAGCCACACAGGGTAAAACTTCTGGTACAAATCAATTAAGTGATGCTTTAGGGTACTAGCTGTCATTTTACTCTTCCCTGTTATGCATAGGTAGTTTATAATAAGGCTGTCTCACTTAAGAATGTTCTTGATAAAGGATGAAACAATCAATTTTATTAAACCTTAACTTTAGGGTATACGTCATCTCAATATTCGGTATGACAAGATGGGAAGTGTGCTAAACTGTACACTTTTCTCATGCAATGTCATTTCCACTTGACAGAATAACCCCTAGGTAAACTCCAGACTTGAAGATTTAGAAGACATTTTCTTAAAAGTGACCGAAGTGAGCTGGTCACCCCAAGAAAAACAGTGGCCAATAATTGTTGCTAGTGATAATGTTCAACAGTTTCACAAAACTGAAAGACTATTCTGAGGAAATTCTTGGTGATTTTAAAAAATGAGGCTTTTTATACTACATAATACACAATGGGTGAGTATTTAGAAGGTCTACATAACATTCTAAAGCAATATTTTGTAAACGAATAATGCATCATGTTACCAAATCACATGGTTAAAAGACCCCTTTAAAATGCAAAGTGGACCTATGTATTTTAATATAACAGCATATGAAAAGATTATCAATCCTGACTACCCATTCCAAATTTCCAGTAATCTTTAAGAAACTAATCCTTTTAGAGTTTGGATGTAATGTCAAATAAGAATGTCCACAGTTATCTAAAAAAGCTATTAAAATACCCCTCTCTTTTGCAGCTACATATTTGTACATCACTGGATTTTCTTCATAGACTCCCACCAAACAATGCATGACAACAGACTGGGTGCAGGAGCAGAGACTAGATTCCAGGCATCTCCTATGAAACGAGGTATTAAAGAGATTTGTAAGAGTACAAAAGAATAACACTTTCCACATTTAAATTTTGTTTTATAAAATATGTTTATTTTATACAAATACATTATTTATGTTTTGACATAGCATTAGTAAGTAAATAGAAATGTCTCAGTTTTAGTGTCCACTGTGATAAATAGCAAGAGAAAATGTCCTCTGAAGCTCTCTAGGGTCCTCAGTAACCTTTCAGAATATAGAGGGATCCTGAGACTACGCAATTTGAGGACAGCTGCTTTAAGTACTGCTTCTTGAAGTAGCATTCCTGAGACAGAGATGATCATAACAAAGAGCTGGTGAGTTTTGCCCATAGGAAATGTTTGGCCACGTTTCCTGAATGTTCTAATTCTGAGACATTCTTTGATCCTGGTGCTCTCACTCCTGCTGTAGTCAATGGAGCAACTGTGGGATGTAGAGGCATGATTAGTGCAATAAACTTTGCAAATGAAATTGAAATGACATACTATATCATGCATTTTTTTAATCTCAAAGTAAATGCCAATTTAAGTTTTCTACACTTGCTGGGTTTTAGATTTACTCACGTAAGTGGGCGTGGTTGATTTTTGGGGAAACTGTTCGTGACCTTTCATTGCTGTTTCATGGATCTCAGTTGCCAAGGTGTCTTTTCAACTGGATAACTCAGTCTCTTGTGATATGGCACATGTTTTCCATGGGCTTGGAATCATGTTGCTTGCATCCAATGCTCAGAATATAAAATGCTCTTTTTTTCTCCTCCTTTTTGGTGGACACTCAGTTTATTGAGTCAGGCATAAAACACAAATGTTTTTGTTTACTCAACTAGTTGTAACCAGCAAGAACAGCTTGTTACAAGCTGTCATTTCAGTTAAAGAAATCACAGAGTACGGTTTAAAGACATAATTTCTTTCTAATGCATATGTTATTCATCTTTAATGTGAATCTACAAAAACTGAGAAACGAATATCTATAGATAATTTGTTTCATAATCTAGAAGAGACAAGGATTAGTAGTGAACCAAAAAGACATCTTTCAGACATCTCTGTAGAGACAGAAGCAGAGATACTTGGGTCTTGGAGTAGATTCTGAAGGAATACTATTCTTTAAAGCTGTGATTCAGAAATTCGCAAAAATTTCTTGAATCCACATGTTTCAAATAACTCAGACCAATCACCAATTAAAAGCAAACATAGGAATTCCTGTCTGGCTGTTTCACAAACTAATGAGTAGATGAAATCCCAGGTGATAATCTTCCAGAGGTTAATGTACTGAAATAACACTGAAGTCTCCTTAAAATACAGCTTACTTTTATGGTGGCCTTCTCTTGGAGGCCATCCGCATAGTCACTTGTGACATTTTATTACAGAAGGGTACTTCACTGAACACCCACAGAGTGTGGAATGTTGATAAGACTCACAAAAACAATCTGCATCCAGTGTAATGCGGAAGAATTTAATGAGAGACTGTTAATTACTATGAGGTTACCTACTGAGTCCAGAAAAGCCATTTATGGTTAAGTTAACTCGTCAATTTCAGAATCAGAGTTAGGGACTCCCTGAGTGCTGTCATTGCAGGGGATCACCACAGTTAAACCCTCCTCAAGTTTTTAGGTGGTAGGCTCTGCCTAAGGTGGTGACTCAAAGATCAGTTTGACAGCTTGTGATGTTAAAGATTTCATGGTGTCCTACCATTGTATCTAGACATGGGGTTCCAGACTGGACCCTAGTAATACAGAACACATGGCATTGTTTTTCAGTTTATGCTATGCTGGGTTTTACTAATCTGTTTTTATGTATCCTGTCATTCTCAGGACAGAAAGCATGCTTTGTGAAGATAATGGATCACTTTCCATTGATTAACTGTGAGAAACATCTCCCAAATTCTTGGATTTGGTATATATGCAAATAATATTAATTCTATAATAATACATGGTTTCTTGGGGAAATATAGCCTTTGTCACTGAAAAACACAAAACAAAACAAAATAGAGCCCAAAAAAATTCTCAAATTCAGAAGTCTGAAGTATTACAGACCTCTGAAATATTTAGAAGATCATGCCAATGCAGAGATTGCCTTAACTCAAGAAATTTAAAAAATTTAATGGAAGAATTATAAAAGAATATTAAGTGCAACTTACTTGATAATACAGGAGAAATGGATGATTTCCTAGGAAAACCTACCTTCCAAAGTTGACCCACGCAGTAAAGAAAACTTTAATAAACTTTAAAACAAGAAATCTGGTGATGAAATTGCAGTATATAGTTAACAGCTAATTTATATCCTTCATTGTTTAATTAGTAATTCCAATGTAACTTATGTTAGTATTTCTAAAACTGGCAATGGCCCAGCAGCATCAGCATTACCTGAGAACTCGATAGAAATGAAAATCCCCAGGAGCCACATCAGGATAACTACTTGGAAACTTAGAGCAGTGGTACAGGGATGGCAGAGGAAGAATCTGTAATTTAAGAAGCTTTCCCGGTGACACTTCTGCATGCTAAAGTTTGAAAATCTTTGGTTTAAAATATTTTAGGTAATACTAGTGTAGGGGAGGCAAAATAATTTTCACTCTACTCATCTGAGTTCTCAGGTGGGATACTTTGTAATAAAAGATTAACAAGAGGAAAATGAACAGAAGCTTATTAACATGTCTACCTCATATATACTTACCTAGACAAAATGACTAACTCCCCTAAGTGGCTTGGAACTCCAGTTTAGACAAGAAAGAACAATGAATTTGTGGAGAAATGGAAGAAAAAAGGAAAACAGTTTTAGGCTTCTAAGAGAGGAGATAAAGGCTAATTAGTAGAATTTGCTATGTAGATTATTCCAGTGCCTTCTCCAGGCTGATGGGGTCTAAAGTTGTCTATAGTGATTAACCTTTGCCCTTCCTGGTTGAGGTGGGAGGGGGAAACCTTTGCAAATTTATTGTCCTGCTTTTAGGCAAGTAAGCGAAGACCATAGTTTTTCTTGTATCTGCTGCTTCTCAATTACCTTCACCTTAAAATAATCTCTATGCCAAAATGGTATATTTTCTGGATGGCATTATTTGCTACATTTTAGTAGAACTATACAAATTTTCCAAATACATTTTATAAATGAGGATAGCATTAATTTAAAAACTTGGTAAAATTTAAAACAACAAATAAAATCATTTTCTTTATGAACACATGAAGAATTCTAAATAAAATGTTGGCAGACGTTACATAGGTCTAGCTAAAAAGAATAATATAATCAAGTAAAATTTATTTCATAAACTTTTGTAAAAAGTTTCAACTTCAGGAATTACATCAATATAATTAGTGATAATAAAAATTGAGAGGGAAAAGTCCATTTAACTGCATCCATAGATGTCACATAGAGATTTGATAAATAAAATAGCTCTCACAAACAAAAGTCTAACTGAAATAGTTATAGAAGCAAACTGCTTTAATGTGATAAATATATTTCCCTGAAATAACAACCATTAGTCTAATAATGAGTTTCTGGAAAATTTCTATTCCAATTAAGTAGAGAACTGTGACATCAGTTTTCATCACCATTAATAAACTTTTTGTCTCATTTAGAAAATAAAACACAACAGAAGACGATAAAATTTATTTTAATATTAGAAGACAGGACAAAATTATTTCTATTTGCAGGCTAGCAAAAACAAGCTAGAATTAAGCAAATCTTATCTGGATCAGTTAACAACATCAATAAAAGTTAAACACAGAAATCAATTGATTTTTTTGTCTGCAGTGATAATCATCTCTTAGAAAACAATGAAAAAATTACCAACTCATAATAATGCTGAAGATGATTAGTTTATAGAAATAAATTTAATAAGAAGTATTTAGAATTTATATGCAGAAATTTGTAAAATCTCAAGTATAAAATATAACCTGAACATGTAAAGATAGTTCATTGTTCTGGATTTGAATAATTAGTCTTATAAAAATGCAAGTATGTAAACTGAATGCATATCAATAAAATCTCAATGAGTGCGGAAGAGAGGAGGAAAAGGATTAAATATTCCTAACATTCCAATAATAGACAAGAGTATTGTGAAAACAAACAGTGTTTGTGCAATGATATGTGTGTGTGTTTGTGTGTGTGTGTGTAGTTGTATACCAGAGATTAAAGCTTACCATGAAGTCCTGTTAATTAAAACAGGTAATATGTATGAGGAAATGGATACATTTTTAATTAAACAGAAGAGAATATTGATATATATATTTGTAATACATACATATTCACACATATTAAATACAGATCACATAATACATATTACATACATATGATATGTAGACAAAGCAACACTTTAATCCAGTAGGAACAAACTGATAAGATTAGTTGCTTTGATGAATAATTCTGTCATTATTGGCTGTCTATTTGGAATAAGAATGAAAAGAGCAATTGCGTTCCCACATCCAAACATATTTATAAGCAAACTCTAGATGAGTTTTAAAGATTTTGTTTTTCCTTTTTCTCCCTAAAGCCCCCTGGTACATAGTTGTGTAATTTTAGTTATGGGTCCTTCTAGTTGTGGCATGTGGGACACCACCTCAGTTGGGCTTGATAAGTGGTGCCATGACCACGTCCAGGATTAGAACTGGCAAGACCGTGGGCTGCTGAAGAAGAAGGCACGAGCTTAACCACTTGGCCATAGGGCCAGGCCCTAGATGAGTTTTAAAGTAATGAAAAATATATACTATTAGAAGAAAATAGAGCAGATGAATTTACTGATCCTGGAGCCACTTTATTTTTGGATTTTTTGTTATGTAAGTGAATACATTTTCCCTATTTTAAAGTTATTTTGTTTTGGGTCTTCTATTGATATTTGAAAGCATCTTTATACCTACCTTGGACAAGAAGAAACATCTACCAACTTTTATCACCAAGAGTTTTGTTTTTTGTGGGTTCTTTTGCTAAGGAAGGTTAGCTCTAAGCTGACACCTGTTGACAATCTTCCTCTTTCTTTCTTCGCTTGAAGAAGACTAGTCTTGAGCTAATGTCTGTACCAGTCTTCTTCTACTTTAGATGTGGGTCACCACCACAGCATGGCTGATGAATAGTCTAGGTCTATGCCCAGGATCTGAACCTGCAAACCGTGTGCCACCAAGGCAAAGCATGCCAAACTTAACCACTACACCATGGGTCTGATCCCCATCAACAAGAGTTTTAATGTACAAGTTTTTTAGTCAACAAGCTGTAAATTATATTTTAGGAGGTTACAAATACAAGCGGTCCACATATAATTACATACATACACATCTGATGATAAAAAGAAGAGACATTAATTCAAAACTAGTGAATACCCAAAAATCTCACTCAAAAGATCTATTCAATTTTTCTTGGTCTCTGAAAAGGTCTAGTCTATGTGATTTGTGCTGTAAGTATGAAATAGCACAAAATAGAGATGTGATAAGTGAAGCATGCTAATAAAAGCATTTTGAGTCAGTGCAAAGATGGAAAAAAAGCAATTAACAACTTTACTTAATGCAGAAAAGACTTTGAAAAGCCACGTAAAATGCAACAAACAATATATGTGTTGGCAAGGGAAGGGAACATGGATAAAAGGATGTGGAGTTAAAAAATAAAAGATGACTAGGCTAGATTGCTGTCACAATACATAGATGTTCAAAATGGAGAATTTCATTCTTGAAGAGTATTCTATTGTAAGGGCTGTATTAATTTAAAAGGAGTAGATTCTAGCACGTATGATTCACATTTGTAATAGAAGAGAAACATAATGAAGCAATTATGGACATTTCTTCTCTCAAGAAGGATTAACTGGTAATGAAATTGCCTTTTCATGTAAACAATTAGAAAGCTGTAAATATTCAAAACAGTGTTTTTCAGACTTTGGGCAATGTGAAACACAACTGTGAATCCTTTTTTTTTCTTTGAGGAAGATTAGCCCTGAGCTAACATCTGCCACCAATCCTCTTTTTTTTGCTGAGGAAGACTGGCCCTGAGCTAACATTCATGGCCATCTTCCTCCACTTTATATATGTGGGATGCCTGCCACAGCATGTCTTGACAAGCAGTGCCATGTCTGCACCCAGGATGCGGATCGGCCAACCCAGGCTGCTGAAGTGGAAAGTGCACACTTAACCGCTGTGCCACTGGCAGGCCCCTGTGAATCTTGATATGAGAGAGCAAAAGAAGTAAGCACTCAGTTGGCCCCCTCTTCCTATCTAAGCTAGTTTCTAGAACTCAGCTCAAGGAGGAGGCATCTAAACAGTGTTCCTTTTGCTGAATTCAGGTCACAGAGACCTGAGTTCAAAGTGTGAGGAGGATGAGGTTGCCAGAAGATTCAAGGCATCATATTGGAGACAAACGGTCATCACAGAGAGAGAGAGAGTACCCCTGAGGGTGGCAGAGGGCTCCCTAGCTCCACACTTTCTCTTTCTGTCTCTACATTGAGGATAGAGAACTGCCAGTAGTAAGAGTACTGAGTAATTCCTTAAACTCACTGAAGGAGGGGAACAGTTCATCTTCACGCAAGCCAGAGTGGGGACATCTCACAATACACAGGAGCCATCAAAAGCATCAATGAGAAAGCTAACAAGCAAGACAGAGTGGGAGAAAATATCCACAAACCATATATCTGATAAAGAACTGAGATCCACAATATAGGGAGAAAAAGACAAACTATACATTTTTTTTAAAAAAGCCAAAGATGTGAACAGACTATTCTCAAAGAAACATGAGTCAGTGGCTCATTAGCACACAAACAACAATTTAACTTCACTGGTATCATTAAAGATATGTGGTGAGTTTCCACTAAATACCCACTATTAAAATTAAAAAGATTGACAACATCAGATATTCACAATGACACGGAGCAACTGGAACTTTTCTATGTATTTAGTGAGAGTGTAAAATGGCATAATAGTTTTGGAGAAACTTTGGAAGTTACATAAAAAACTAAACATGACCCTATGATCTAGCTATTCATCATTTCATTTACCTGAGGTAAATGAAAACTTCTTTCAAAAAGACCTATACAAGAAAATGAAGAGCAACATCACTTATAAGAGGGAAAAAAATAGAAAAAAGAAAGGAAATTGCCAAGGTATTTGTCAACAGGAGAAAGGAAAAATAAACTGCACTATTTTCATACTCAACAATGAGGAGGCACAAACTACTGATGCATATGACATGGATAGTTCTATGGAAAATATTACACTGAATGACAGAAGCCTCCACTGAATTAGTTCCCACTGTATAATTCCACATTTACAAAGTTCTAGAAGAGGCAAAACAAGTATTTGTTGGAGAAAGTGTTAGATCAGTGTTGCCTTTGTTGTGGTGGGTGTAGAGTTTGGCTGAACATTGACACAGGGATCCTCTGTTGAGCCTGGTGCTCTACATCTTGACAGGAGTCTGGTCTACACTAGTGCGTTCTCTTTCTCCACATCCAATGCCATCCTCAATATTGATGTATCTCAGTCTTAGCCTGTTTCCTCGGATTGAGTGAATCACTTCCTGTGTCATCTCATCATCAACTGTTTTCCCAGGAATGAGGGAACACTCTATAATATGGTCATTGATTGTTTCCCCTGGACCAACTCTGTCATGGACTGTGTTCCCTTAACAGACTTGGTTATTGACTATTCCTCCTGGAGTGACTCAGTAGTCACTTCCTGGAGTATCTGTGTCATCAGCTGCCTTCTCTGGATTGAGGGAATCACTTCCTGTCAATTTATGATGACTATTTTCTTTGAAG
The DNA here is from genome assembly GCF_021613505.1 of Equus quagga. NCBI lineage: Eukaryota > Metazoa > Chordata > Mammalia > Perissodactyla > Equidae > Equus > Equus quagga. The sequence continues at coordinate 372,105 of NW_025793616.1, read as the reverse complement.
TGGCTCAGTTATTGACTATTTTCCCTGGAATAAGGGACCACTGTGTTATCTGGTCATTGATTTTTTTCCCTGGACCAGCTTGGTCATTGACTGTGTTCCCTGGACAGATTTAGTTATTAACTGATTTCTCTGGACAAATTCATTGACAATGTTCCCTAAAGTGACTGAGTCATCAACTCTTCCCAGGACTGACTAGGTCATTGACTCTTCGCAAATTTGCTTAGTTATCAACTGTTTTCCCTGGACTGACACAGTCATTGACTGTGTTCACTAGAACCATTTGATCCCTGACTGTTTCCCTGTGCTGACTTGGTCATTGACTTGTCTCTTCTGGACTGACTTCATCATCAGCTATGTTCCCTGGCCTCACTTGAGCATCAATTGTTTTCTCTGGAGTGACTAAGTCAATACTTTTCCTTGGGATTGACTGTATCATCTGCAGTTTTACCTGGAGTGACTCAGTCATTGACTCTTTTTCCCTGGATTGACTTGATCACTGACTGTGCTGGTTCAATTCAGTAATCAGTTGGCTTCTCCTAGACTTAAGTAATCATCCACTTGTTTCCCTTGGACTGATTAATTGACTATGTTCCCTAGAATGACTGGGTCATCAACTCTTTCCAGGACTGACTCAGTCATTGACTGTTCCCTGGAAGGACTTGGTCATTGATTATTTTCCCTGGACTAACTCAGTCATCAGCTGTTTCCCCTAAACTGAGTCAGTGATTGGCTTGTTTCCCCTGGACTGACTCAGTCATCAACTATGTTCCCTGGGCTGACTTAGTCATTGACTCTTTTCTCCTAGATTGACTTGGTCATTGCTGTGTTTCCCATATCTACTCAGTCATTGACTTGTTTCTCCTAGATCAACTCAATAATTGACTTCTTTCCCTGAAGTGACTCAGTCATCATCAACTTTCCCTGGACTGATTCAGTCATCAACTTGTTTCCCCTAGACAGACTCATTGACCAAGTTTCCTAGGGTGATTGGGTCAGCAACTGTTTTTCCTCGACTAACTAGCTTATTAAGTGTTCTCTTTGGAGAAACTCCATGACCTGTTTTCCACACATTCAGGGGATCACTCACTGCATGCCCTGTCATGAACTGTTTTCCGTGGAGCCACCTGATGGTTGGCTATTTTCCCTGGTTGAGGAGATCTTGGTCATCTCCATCATCAACTGTTTTCCCTGTACTGACTCAGTCAGCCACTGCTTTTCTTGGACTAAGGCTGATTAGGCTTCACCATCTTAGTTTTATACTTAGTTAAAAGTGGATTTGCTAGGAATTGAAATTTTTTAAAAAAATATTGGCCCTTTATCTATTGTGTTGCAAATGTTTATTTATTGTTTATCTGATTTCCTGTGACTTCATGGAATTTTTTGTCCTGAAATTCTTTTTTAAATCACAGAATCAAATTTATCTACTTTTGGTTGCATTTGGATTTTGAGTGATGTTTAGGAATGATTTACCTACACGAAGATAATAGAAGATAAACCAAGATTCATTTTCTTGCAGAACTTGTATGGTTGGATATACGTATGTGTGAACTCACATAGGTACGTGCAGATGCATGTCTGTTTGGATATCTGACTCATTTGACGTTTACCCTTGGGTAGGAATGAGATATGGATCTAAATGTACCATTTTCACAGTGCCAATTCTTAAAAACTGTTCTTCACCCAGTGGTTTGGGATGCCACTTTTATCACTTACTAAACTTCCTAATGTAACTGTATCTACTTCTAGATGTTCAGTTCTGTTCCTCTAGCCTTGTTGTCTGTTCATGCACCTATGGCACATGGGATGAGAGAGGCTTTTTTTATGTGTTTCAAATCTGAGAAGGCTTCACCTGACCAAGCATTTTTCTGGCTTTTTATTATACTTTCATACTTGTTATTTCCCACGAAGTTCTGTATCAACTAATCTAACTCCCTGAGATGGTTTTGGAGTTTTTTTTTTTGAATGGTAACTTAACTTTATAAATTTGCTAGAATTCCCATCTTTATGATTTCGAGTCATACTTTCCAGGATGTTTTTACATTTCTTCAATCTATTTTTCTTTCACAAGGTTTTAAAAGTTTTTCTATTATGGATTTCTTTGTGCATGTTTCTTTTTAAGCTTATTGGTAAGTGTATTATCTTCTTTAGAGTATTGTACATAATATTAAATACATTAAATTTTTATTTTGGGGATAGATTAATGACTTCTGCGTGTTAATTTTTATAGCTAATTAGCTGAATTATTTTATTTTTTGAATTAGTTATAGTATTGATATTCTAAGTTTTCCAAGAAGTATCTGCACAACAATTGGATTTTTTTTTTCTAATCCTGATGCCTTTAATTTATGTATTTATATTTTCTTGCATTAGCAAACATATCCAGCATAATGTTGAATACCAGTGGAGATATTTTGGGTCCTCACTTGAATTTTTGGAATGAGCCCCACTTGGTCATGGCATTTTTCAATATAGTGTTAGATGCTGCTCCACGATATTTTGTTTAATATTTCAGCATCCTTATTCATAGGTGATATTTGTGTGAAATATCCTTTCATTATTCACCAGCATACATTTTAAATTAGAGTTTCAAGTCTTTCATTATGAATTTAAATATTTGAAAATAATACAGTTTTCATTTGTGTCTAAATTTGACATATTAAAATAAAACTCTTACATTTGCTTTTATAAAATCCAATTTTATCTTCATATCACAGTGATTTGACACCTACAATCCATTTAAAAGTAGATTAACAAACTTTAACAGTGGGAAATTGTATATTATCATTCTTTTATCTTGAATTAATATTTCTATTTCAGCCTTGCCAAAGAATTTTAACCTTAAAGTAATAGATTTTTTGAAAATGTATTGATTATGTCAAACTCTTTCTATATAATCACATATGTATATAAAATGAAAATTAACATTTATTCCTAATTCCTAAAAGAATATGACTCAAATATTAACACTTTTCTTCTGAGTTATTGTTGTATTTTTAGCAATAATAATTTATCAAAGCATAAATATATAAAATATTTTCACAACATAGGTTTTTATGGGGATCCTTGGGGCCAGTAAAATAACAGGAACTTCTGCCTAGTTTTCAGTATTCTCCTGGCCTAGTCATCCCAAAGTGCACTAAAGAGTTAGGCACCTCTCAATCATGTAACTCCTGGAATCAATGCTACTGGCCCACTGAATCACTAGACCCCAAACTTCCACCACTATTGTTTAATCTAGAGCAGATAACCACCACCCAGTGAGGGCAACCCACCATCAGGACTGGTTCAATTATCAATCTTTCTGCTAAGCCTGGCTTACAGACTACTCACACTTACCTGAGACATTAGTTAAGCTCTGAATAACATGCTCATCCAACACCACATTCATATAATTTTTTAAACCTAATTGCATTATTTGGGAGTTTTGTTGACTTTTATGAATAACTTCACCTGTGAATAAACTACACTATCTAATATGAAAGTATAGATTATTAGAATGGAATTTAAAATGTACATACATGCTTTATTTGTGTGTATGTTTGTGCTTGTGTATGATATATATATCTAAAAATTTAGAATATAAAGCTGAAATGATGGAAAAAGATGTTCTAGATGATCACTATGACTCTCAGAGAAAAGAGACTTTAGGTAAATATCATTAATAGAGACAAAGAAGAACACCATAGAGCACATAAAAAAGACATTTTATTCACCAGGAAAATAATAAAACTTTTCTAAATTTGTGTGTTACTAACAATATTACTCAAAACAAGAAAAACAAAACTACAAGAGGATATTGAAAGATCCACATTAATCTCTTTTAGGAACTGATAGGAAATCAAGAAAATTTTTTTAAAGATAAAATGAAAGGGGGGCAAAAGCAAAAGATACAGGTGATTTACACACCACAATTAACATGTGGCTATAATAGATATACGATAAATCTTTGACCCAACGATTGGAGAGCCTATATAGTATTCAAATATGAAACAGGCAGAAAAAGTGTCTACATACCATGGTAAGTCTCAATATATTAAAATGATGGCAAGCATGCAGATCACATTGTCTGAACACAATGAAATTAAATTTGAAATCAAATAAAAGTACAACTGGAATCTGTTATTTTTCACAATTAGAATATAATTCTAAATATTAATGAGTAAAAAAGCAGGTAGTAACGAAAATGAGAAAATAATTAGGACTAAACAAATGTGCTATATATCAAAATCTTTGAAATGCACTAAAAGGAATTTAGAGGGAAATTTATAGACTAAAGGGCTTATGCTAGGGGAAAAAGAAAAGAAAGGCTGAAACTTAATAATCATCCAACTTAAGAATATATATAGAAGAGGAAAGACAAGATAATGAAGGTCAGAACAGAAACTAAGGAGGTATAAAAGCAAACAAAGCAAAAATGGAATGTGAATCTTTCACATGAGCTATATAGGAATGCATTTTCTGTTGTTTGTCATACAGAAACTTAACGGGATGGAAGATAGTGGCCCTAGAACCTAAGATAAAGTTTATGTCTTTAATCACTCTATGAGTCAATCATCCCCTCATTGGCTGAGTCCAAAAGAGATTGGAAGACCGAAAGGGGAGGAAGCTTCTGTTTTTCCTCAAATTCTTAATGTCTCATATTCTCCTTATTTCCCACTCATGACTCTAGCTTCCTAGAAGCTTAGTCCAGGCAGCCAGGACACTTGCTGGGTGTAATGATGTTTAGCTTGTACATAGCTGAGGACACCCAGAGGAGTTGGACTAGGAAAAACATTTTTGGCAAAGTGAGGCAAACAGGCAAGTCATGCAACCTTGCATGCAACAATGGCTTCAGCAAGAATCAGAAGAATGAGTCTCAATGTGTGGACACATGAAACATGAAGACGGAGTTGGTGACTAGACTGTCATGATGCTGTGTATACCCCAGTGGAGTCATCCTGGATAGCCAATGGCTTGAGCATACCAAGGGGCCTTTCTCAATGAGTTTAACAAAATATGTATATTTAGGTCATCTCAGAGCAGACAGTGCTGTTGCCTGGAGTAATTAGGTGAAATGTAGCCTGATGATAAGCCTGCCCAATGCTGTGGGCTGCCAGCAATTACCGTCACACTTTGAAAAGCCATGTGGCAAGATTGAAAGGAATTGGTTATCAACAACATCCACACTTTGGGCACATGGGAGCTTTTCTTTGGGGAGGAGGAAGATTGTCAAATAGCAAACATCTGCTGAAATCTTCCTCTATTTTATGTAGGATGACACTGTGGGGGACTGGAATTGGCCACCCCAAGATATGTCTCTTTGGCATGAGGATCATTTTGGGCTGATTACTTTTAAAAACCACAGACCAGAAAGAAACTGAAAAGTAGAATTTACTTGCCCTTTGTTAAGAGACATTTACATTTGTAAGGGAAACCTTCATGTGTAAAGGTGTCTCCTTCTGTGAACCAGAAAGAAGGGGGGATGACCTTATCTCTAGAAACTCTTATCAATGCAGAAGGCAAGGACTTAAATCTGCATAATAATCTTACTCTCGTTTACTGTGCTTGTCTGGTAACCTCCTATAACTGACTCCCCCCATTCCTAACATCCTCCTTTGTCTTTAGCTGAAGATGATATTTAAGGTGGTGGCTTCAGCCATTTTGGTGAGTTGCTCAGTTTGCCTGAGCCTCTCCCATGTATACATGTTATAAACCTGTGTTTAATTTTCTCCTGTTATTCTGTCTCATGTGAATTTAATTCATTCTCTGGCCAGAAGATCACAGAGTGAGTAGAGGAAACGTCCTCCTCGCCAACAGACCAAAGCATGGCTTCATCAGCAGTGCCAGATTTGTGCCTAGTATTCAAACCTGTGAAGCCCAGGCTGCCAAAGCAGAACACTCAAACTTAAACACTACATGACTGGGCCAGCCCCCTAGAGGAGTTTTAAATAGGTACCAAAGAGGAAAGATTCGTAGACAGTAGCTATAGTATAGTTTGTCATAGATAGGGAGATAGGTAAATATTTATATGCAAGGTAGGTCATAAAGAAGAAAGCAAATATATGACAATGAGAGAGAGGTGAGTGATGGGGAAAATTGTATACTAGAACATAAAAGGGAGGCTTTGCAAGGAGAAGGACTGACCAAGAAGCCTTACCTGAGAAGTTAATCCATGAACTCTGACCCAAGAGCAGCATAAGCATAAGTATATATTTCTATATATGCACAGAACATCTGTCATTGCAAAGAATGATAGGATGCGTCAAAAGGGGGCTCTATGTTTTAGACACAGATTAGGAGCCAATGACACCATTCTAGGTTATTTTCCAAATCCTCATGGAATATTCGTCATATTTAACCAATTGACATATGTGGAAATACATTATTAAAGCAGACAGAAGGCATGGGATGTTCCACATGAAGTGTTAATAAGCTAGAAGAGTAAAGGAGGTTGATGAAAATCAAATGCACAACTTTCACTTACTATGTTTTCCAGGGATGAAGTTTCAATTGTTTAGTATCTGAATATTATACATGATTCATGAGATTTGGGGGTATTTCCCTTCTCGTTTACAATATGTGACTCTCTCTTTTTCTCATCCCAAGAATCATGCTCAGAGAGTCAATCTGCTGTTTTATATTTCTTTCATCTGCCCCTTCCCCCCAAAATTCAGGTTTACCTTCTGTTTAAAATCTGTGAAATTCTCACACAGAGTGAGTATTTAAAATCCCTCCAGGTTGTCATCTGGTTGGCCTGTGGCCGGGTGGTTAAGTTCATGTCCTCTACTTCTGTGGGCCTGGGTTCACTGGTTTGGACCCTGGACGACGTGGACATGGCACAGCTCATCAAGTCATGCTGAGGCAGCATCACACATAGCACAATCAGACGACCTAAAACTAGAATATACAACTATATACTGTGGGGCTTTGGGGAGAAGGAGAGGAAAAAAAGTTGGGCAACAGATGTTAGCTTAGGTGCCAATTTTAAAAAACCAAATCAAATCCCTCCAGTTTATTACAATTCCTAAGAGCATGATTTATGCATTAACCAGAATGAGAAAGAACAGAAATATTGTAATTCATCATTTTTAATTTTGTGTTGTGAGTTTCTCAATTTAAAAATAAATGGAAATGTTTAAACATTGTATACTAGTATTACAGCAAACACTTTGTTAACACTTTATTTTAAAACCAGGATACATTAGCTATAAAAGCACTTAAACTTTCTCATCCATAAAGTACTTAAAAACTAATTGGAGACGCAAGGCCCACATATAATAAAATAAATGGTAATTATGTGCTAAAGATGGTAAGTGTTGTAAGATTTAGAGGAGTTAATGGGAGTTGTAAATACAGTAATGTGAATAAGAGAGCGGGGCTATTAGCTGAGGAGATCCACTTCTACATATAATAAAGCAAAGAAAACATGAAATCAAGGGCATATTAGAAACTGTTTGGGAATGTGAATCTTGGTCAGCCTTAGGTTGGACAATTTGGAAAATTTCAACATTTACAACGTTGAAAAAAGTCAATGAAAACTGAGTTATGTTCAACATGTGTTGCCCTAAATCTGTTGATTATTAAACGTTAAAACAGGTTCTGAGAAGACTGTGGATTCTGTGTCTTAAACTGTGTTATTCTCAGATGAGACTTTCTCCCATCTGGACATGCAACTCCATCTTAGGAAAACAGAAGGTTCCCTGATAAATTTTGCCCTGTTCCCTTTGCCCTCCAAATGGCACACCAACACGTAACTATAACTTGTTTTCAGTGGCTGTTTGCTCATGCCAGCCTGAATTTGCTTCTTTCATAAGATCTTCAATTCCAGCCAGGATTTATAAGGAAGCTTACACATAGAAGATCAAAGGTGTCTAGCATTGGCACACTGATTTTTTAAAATGTAAATGCATTAGTGATTTATGCATCATAAGACATAACACACCATGATGTTCTTACAAATGAACACGTGCGTGTTAAAGACATATGTAATTTGGTTTCCTAATGACAAATCGGGCACTGTCATTTGAAAATAAAGTAGTATCTAATCTTCCACTGTGGAAGTGTCTTCTGACATTTAGTGAGTCCAATCTTTCTAAAAAGAAAAGCAACATAAAAATTAAATTGGACGTTTTTTGAATGTGGGAGAAAATTTTCACAGAAGGAAACTGTGTGAATTAGATGCAAGCAGATGGTAAGATTCGATGGCTGCTTGCCTACTCTGTCAGTAGAAAAGAAGTTATGGCAAGGTCAATAGGGCAGTGAAAACTATGAATGTCCTCATCCTCCTTCAGCTGGAGAATCCAACTGGTAATCTGAGTCTATCTTCACCAGTTTGAAGGAAAGATCCTTGAGGGATAACTATTTCTTCTAGTAATTTTGAAAGAACAAAAAAAGAAAAAATACACTATTAATTCTTTTCTGTTTTCAGATACAACAGAGTAATACCAAGATGAAATATTTCTCTTTGACTTTACATCCATAAAACAGATTCTCAAATGCAGAAGGGTAATTTTGCCCCCCAGGGGAGAATTGACGATACCTGGAGACATTTTTCACTGTTACAACTTGCAGGATGAGGAACTGAGTGCCACTGTCGTCTAGTGCACAGAGGCCAGGTTTGCTGCTCAACATCCTACAATGCACAAGACAGCCCTCCCCTCTGTCCTAAGCACACCAAAGAATTATTCAGCCCAAAGATACTTACACTTGAAAAAAAACAGGGAATGAGGTCTTCCATCAAAACTTTTCAGGATTGGAAACTCAGGTGCCTACAGGTTTCAGGCTTGTGATATAAAGGAATGCAAAGGACTGGAGAGACCTGGAGCCTGGGGTCCATATTGCCAAGGCCAAGACACCATGATAGAGAAAACAGATTCATTCACCATGTAGCCACAGACTTCTAGAGCAAACGGGGTCGATTTCAGGATTTATGAAGATATGTCCAGAGAAAATCCTTCTTTGACTTCTTGTAAATGCATATGTTATATGTATATGAAAACAAGGAATTTGCTTTTATAATTTTGAAGAAAAAAGTACCTTATATAATCAAAATAATAGTCTTTTAAAAATTGACCTCCTTCTCCTCCCGCTTCCCCCTCCTCCTTCCTCTCCTTTTCCTTTTCCTGCTCTTCTCTCTTCTCCTCTTCAGCCTTCTCCTCTTTCTTTTTCTGCTCATCTCTGTCTCTCTTTTTGTAATAGGAAAGCTCTTGTCACCTCTAATTAAGTTTGTAATTATGTTTGTAATGTAAATATCTTTAATTCCTCTCTGTCTTGTAAAGTCTACATTTCAGAGGATAGCTTAATTGCCTGAGTAGCAATTACAATTTTAGCTATCAATCTAGCAGTTTTCTCTCAAGGGCAAGTACCAAAAGCCAAGTCCACAAACTTCCCTGGGATATGTAATTTATCCAGAAAAGAAATAAATAAGAATCATCAGTCACAATCATGTCAGCCAAACATTTTTGTTGGAAAGTTCCTAAAGGAAAAATACATCCATTGTTGATCTTTTAAACCTTAAAGTTAATGTCTATGAATGATAGGCTGTTACTTTTGCAATATTAATACATATGTATGATTCCTGGTTGCTTAAAATGTTTGAGGCATCTTATCTTCATTTTACGTATCCTCTCACTGAAAATTCTGACATTATGCGATAGAATATAACAAAGAAAATCCATTTCCATCTTCTGACCTGGTTAAGGTGCAAACTTGGTTTTCTTTAGACCACAGAGGTATCTTGATTTTTATAGCTGATGGCTTCTGGCAGCTGTTTACTGATGAAACAATGAGCCAGCTCCTTTATCAGGCCACTTCTTCACTGTGGTTCTAGAAGTTTCTCTTGGAAATATATCTTTGGGGTCTACTTGTGCATATCTTCCAAAGACTGTGAGCTATCTATATGTCTCAATACATCCTTCTCTGCTTAAATCGTCTAAAGCAGATGGTGTTATCTGCAACCAATTGTCCAGACCAACCAAACCTGTAACATGAACAGTGGCAATGGTTGCAAAACTAAGATCTGTTGGATGCTTTATGAAGAAGTTACCACACTAGTCTTCCCTCTTGTATGTGTAACTTGCTATTTGGGCATAGGAAATGTCCATTATAGGAATTAAAATATTCTTGGTAGGAAATGCTTTTATAAGCTTGCCACCAGCAGCATGTACTTTCCAGTGCACTACAAGCTCCCTCACCCTTAATTTCTCACACCCAACTCTCTGTACACTCATTCATGCCACTTGCCTGAACTCTGTAGGGCGCCTTAAGAATTTGTGGCCCTTAAATATCCTGGTACAAGACCTGTTTTTATTTTCAGATGAAGAACAGAAGCCCAGAGAGGGCAAATATGTTGCTTAAAGTCTCACAGTTTGCCAGCAGCAGAGGCGAATACACTTTCCACCCCATCCTTCTGTCTGCCTTGTTTTCATGCAGAATGCCTAGTCTAAAGACAGGTATGTGTATGTGTGTGTATGTGTATGAGAGAAAGAGAGGTTTTTTTAAATGCTAGATATATTCATTATGGAGAAGTTCACTGAAGCATATTGAGTATTTTATGTATTTATTTTAACATTGGCATATTAATATCCTGACTTCTAAGAAAATATTTTCTAAACCTGCATATTTGAAGGAATGCTTACCTTTGATTGTCTACATGTTTTATTTTTCCTTTCTGCTGTTGTTTGCCTCTCTCACCAACAGTGTAAGAGTGTCTTCCAGATACTTTTCCCTGGGCTACATCTCATTCTTCAATGTTATCACTGAGTGCACATATTTGTTTTCCTAAGATGTAGAGGAAATATTTTCTTGAAGGAATTATGAACCATATCAAAGAAGCCAAGAGGACAATGAGGAACAAGCTACTGAGGATTTATAGTCATATTTGCATGAAGATCACGTGATTTTGAAGTCTGATTATCTTTGTACTGCTTCCTAGCATCCATACTCTCAATTTGGAAAGTTTTTTTTTTTAAATTTGACTATGGGTTTGGCTTCCAGCAGCGGTGCTCCTGTTTGGGAAATTCCTTAGAGCTTCAATACTTTCTTTTCTCCTCTGCTCATGGGACAAGCCCACACATTATTTTTGTCCTTTAATGGGGCTTCTTTTCTCTGGTAGACATCACAATGTAGAGGAATATTTTCCCAGCTTGTCACACATCTAGCGAAATAAGCCTCTAAAGTAAAGCACTTTTATTGTCAATGTTTCTACAACTGCCGATGCAAGCCTGATTTAGGAAACATTAACATTTTTGGAATAATTACTTGAGAGAGAGAGACTCACTCTTCTAAAGGGATCTGCTTCAAGACGAGTTAGGTTGGAGTACTTCTTTGAATAATCAATTCTCTTTTTCATATATTCACCATGACGTAATTTTTAAAAATGTGATTTGTATTCAACTCTTTATTTCTGCCAATCTCTAGGGAATATGGCATCACCTCAGGGTAAGGGCTGGGCTATACTTGGGGGACACCAAGATGAGCTGAGTCCCTTCTAGACCATGGCGCCAGGACTTGAAGGTTGAGGACAGATCTCCTTTGAGCTGAGCAAGGGAAGACATTCTGGAAACATGAAATGTCGATGCACAGGCACAGAGGAATAAGCAAACACTCTGTTTTGATAGATAACTGCTGGAAGGGAGTGGTTGACAAAGTACTGGGCAAAGATGATGGAAACTCAAGAACAGGAGAGTTGAGAGGAAAGATGGAGGAAGATACTAAAGGGTGCTTGCGTGCAATGCTAAGGAGCCTGACTTTTACACATTAAGAAATGAAGATAATTGAAGGCTTTTATGCACAGTAGAACATGCTAATGTTTGTATTTTTAAAAGATAGCAGGCACTGGCCAGCCCTGGGGTGAGTGGTTAGGTTTGCACACTCTGCTTCTGAGGGCCAGGATTTCACCAATTGGAATCCTGGGCGCAGACATGGCACCTCTCATCCCGCCATAATTAGAAGGACACACAACCAAAAATATACAACTATGTACTGGGGGGCTTTGGGAGATAAAGGAGAAAACCAAAGAAATCTTTAAAAAAATAAAAAAGATAGCAGGAGCAAGTGAACTACTCACATGACAGAATGGAGGTGGCCCGGATGATCATCACAAGAGAAGGGGTGTTGAGGGTGGATGTTTCCAACAAGTGTGAATGGTGCCATTCTTGAGTAAGAAAGAAGATAAAGGAGTTGGATCAGGACTAGGGGAAAGCAAATGAGTTTTGTGTTGGACAAAGTGAACTTGAGTTTCCCATGGGATATAGTGGAGAAGATGCCACAAATTAAAAGGGTGATTTAAATGTTATGGGATCACCATGGTTATTATAACCCTGAAATTTGAAGATGCCATCGGGAAAGATTGTGTAGTAGAAAAAGAGGAATGATAAGAGAAATCATAATTTTCACAGCAAGTATGTCTGTGTGACAATGGGACTGTTACTAGCTTTCCTCTTTCAATAAAAATGTCCTCTGGTAGAATATATAGCATTACTCACAAGGTTGAAATTTGAGGGAAGGTGGAGGTTTTTGTCTACTTTTTACATTGCTGCATTTCTAGGCCATAAATTGTCGCTACTCATGTAAGTAATAATTTTAACAAATACTTTTGGAATAGATGAATGAACACAAGATTTTATTCCATCACCACCAAACAGGGAGATAATCAATAGAAGTTCATTTTCTAGATAATGTATATTGATTTTTTTCAGATTAATCTTTCCAACAAATTAGCTGCAAACTTGAAGCTTTTCAAAGTATAAATTTTCTGGATTACATCCTGAGATATATAAGGTTTTTTCACCACTTAACTAGATGCCTTCAAAGAGCCACGGGAATCCCATTGAGTTCTCAATTTTAAGTATTGTTTCTTATTTTGTCAGCTTTAAACTTAATTGAGTTTTTCTTCTCTTTCCCATGACAGTCAACCAAACCTCTGTGATCTAGAAAGATACTAATGGAGAAATGACATCATTAACATTATTAAATCAGTGACTTTGTACACATTCTCCTGTTGGTAGACTGTGACTTGGGTCAGCGATACCCCTCCCCTTAGAGAAAGTCTACCAACACTGACATTTCTTTCCATTTCTCCCAGTAGCTTCGCAATCTGCAGCAAACAGCAGATGACTGAGGTTGCCAGAAGACCTGACAATTGGAAAAGTGAGAACGTTAACGGAGAGAGAAAAACTAGTACATGGAAATTCTTTCCCGATTCAAATTGACACACATCTTCTTTTCTAGGAAAGTCTATGGGGCTCACCTTTTTTATGGAGTTAAAGTCTATGGAAATAAGTTTAAAGACAAGAAGTTACAGTTTCAAAGTGCCACCAATTTCAGCTTCCACAGAAATATACACAGGCCCCTCTGGAGAATGTTGCCATCTCATGATATAGACAAGTCTTGGAAAATTTCTATGCTCTAATACTGCATACTTCGAATAAAGATTTGGATTCCCTATACAAAAATATGAAAATATGGAATATATTGGAGACACAATATCATTAGATTTCAGGGAAGAATACTTTTATTGCCTACTTTTTGGGATTTTATTTAAAGCAAACTGTTCCTTACACAGTACAGTATATAAAGCCTTCTTAAAATTGGTATTTCGTTCTTTCTTCCCAACCTCTTGTAAAGAAATGTGGCTCAGATATTGCTACCTCATTTTTTAAGCAAGCAAATGGAGATGGCTGGAAAGCAGTTGTACTTCTCCTCATTTGGCGATACTACTATCCCACGTTGCTACATGCAAAAGAAGATCCTGCAGTATTGACTGGTAATCTGAGAACAACATAAACGTGGAAGCAAATTCATTTTTCTTGTCTGTTTTGGAAACTTACAATTAGACATTTTGCTCAGAACATAATTAAAAAGACAAATCTACATCTGAACTATTCCTCCAGTCTGTACTCTGCATTAGAATAAACTCAATAAATATAAGAAGGTAAACTGTGTTTCTCTGGTGGCTGAGGAGATGATGGGCTATGCGCCTACTTGCTTGTCTCTCCTCTCCCCTGGTTCCCGCACATTCTTCCTCTTCTCCCCACCCTTGAGGCACAGTTCAAGAATTGCTCTCTTCAAAAGTAGATTCCATGTGTCCTTGGAAATGTCTAAATTAAGGCTCTGTTATAACAAGTCTCAACCTATTACTGGGATTCAAAGAGAATATGAATTCAAGTCAGTGAGAACAAAGTCATTTGCCCAGGAACCCACTGTGAAAGATAGAGAGCATTGAAATTCAAAAAGGATTTGCAAGTTAAAAACTCATTCCTGAGCTAACATAGAGGATCTCTTTAAGGCTTCATTGACTGCTGCTTATTCTGTCAATGAGGTTCACATTTTTCTTTATTTCTTTTGTCTGGTATCTTTATATACTTCTGAATGTACAGTTTAGTAGTAGGTTATTCAAGACTGTTTAAGCTGGTTAACTATACAAAAATAAACATAAGAGAATTTGCTGAGAAACTTGAGTGTGTGATCACTTATTATTGAGATAGTTTCTTTTCCTTCTTTCCTCATTTTCCTCCTTCACATGTTTCTAGGAGACAACTTGCTTGGCTTTTTGGAATCTGATGTCAAATATACCACATATCTTTCACCAAGGTTTTTCAATTTTGGTCTGATCCAGTGGGTGAAAAAATAGAATTGTCTATCTGAAATCATACAATAAAATAGTTTTCTGAGATTTTAAACTTTCTCATCAAATATAGAAGTGGAAGCTGCCATCATTCTGGTACACTGGATTTATGAAGGAGAGGAATCATCTGTTTCAGACATTCTAAAGCCAGCAAAACATTGCAGAAGTTTTAAATGCAGAGTGCATCTTCTATTTATGTTTTAGATTGAATGAGATGATAGATGAGGTCCAATATGTTTTTAAACTACTTTTTTCCAAGAACAGGGCTCCTCATATTGCTTTTTTCCCCTCCCTTCCAGTACATCCACAACCAAAATTTTTACGTAGAGATAATCCAGGTTGCAGATCTTTTTCTTAGATTTTTCTAATTTACAGCTAGGATGCAAATAGAAATACTGAAAATGAGCGTGAGAGAGAAAAAGGAAAGTGTTTCCACAAATAACCAATAAACACTCTACTTATACTAGAGAGTTTTATTTGAGTCAAGCTGAAGACTATAGCCCGAGAGTACAGCCTTCACAACAGAAGAAATCTCTCTGAAGAAGAGTGATTTTCAGCACAGTTATATACAGTTTCCAAAGAAAGGGACACACATCAAGCATGACAGGGGCACATTAGTTCGAGGATTCAAGGAGATATTTTGTTATAGGATAGCATGTACATAGCAAGTTAACATAACCCTAGCATTGTGGGAAAGGATGCATTCAATCTTATCTTTAGAGAGTGCTGGCATCAAAGGAAGAGAGGTATGATTTTTTTTTTATCTTCAAAGAGTATGTTCTTTACTTTAGGGTAACAATTAAAGCAGAGGTGCAAATGTATGTTTGACAAGCCCTAAGTCAGGCTTATTTGGTCTAACTATAATTTAGGCCAAATGAACTTCAAACCAGAATGGCTTCCCCAGACACTGGAAAATATAAAATTTATTATGTCAGAAGTATTTATTAAAGATTTTCAATACAAGTTATTTTTCACCTGAATGTTCCCCCTAATCAGGTAAAAGTGGAAGGACCACTTCTCTTTCGGATTCTCCATATTAACACACTTTCATGTTGGTTATATGGGCTTGGCTGCTTTTCTGGGATGTTATAGTGGTCTCCAAATGGTTTTTTCTTTCCATAGTTAACATAACCTCAAATGAATCTCTACATAACCAGTGGAAACAACTTTTAAGTCAAGCATTTAACCTCCTATGATTATTCTCCTATTTAAGAACATTCACTGGTCCCATTTTCTAGAGGAAAGCATTCAAATTTCCTAGGGTAGACATAAGAAGCTTCACAATTAGTCTCAGTCTCCCTGGAGAGCCTCACCAATTAAAATCCTTTCCCCACTGTGGTGTGCACCTACTCCTTAAAAAAATGTGTTATGTCTGACATGTGTCTTCTAACTGTATTAATTATTTCCTCCTGGTTCACCTGTGGAAATCCCATTTTATAATCCAGCTCACATATCACACTTGCTGATATATTTCCTGCTAACCCCAGAAGAATTATCTTCTACACTCCTAAACACTTTGCAGTGTCTCCCTTATAGCACCTATTGCATTATATTGAAATTATTTATTTAGCATAGTGGTTCTCAACTGGGGATGGTTGTGCTCCCCAGTAGGCAGGTGACGATATTTGGAGATCTCCTTGGTTGTCATTATTGGGAGGAGCTGGTATCTAGTGGGTAGAGGACAGAGGTGCTGCTAAACACCTACAATGCACAGGACAGCGCCCCTAGGACAAAAAATCACCATGCACAAAATTTCAGTAGTACCATGGTCTGGAGACCCTGTTTTAGAGCATAAGTCATATCTTAGTTATTTTGGTAGTCTGCTCTCCCCTTCCTCTCCTCCCATCAAAGAACCTGGAACCAAACAGTTCCCCAAGAACTCTAGAAGGAAATTCATATATTAGATTGTTGCCTAAAGTGTTTTTATATTATCCTCAAGAGAATTTGCTCTTTCTCACTTCTCTGCTGAAACCAGGTATCCCAATATCCAACATGGCATCCAATAGTTAGATGAGATAGAAGCTACCGCAACTTCCATTCTTTCCTAAAACCACATTTCTCCCAACACAAAAGCTATTTACAAAGGTAATCTGCTCTGTTCTATTTTATTTATTTTTTTGAGGAAGATTAGCCCTGAGCTAACTACTGCCTGTCCTCCGCTTTTTCCTGAGGAAGGCTGACCCTGAGCTAACATCCATGCCCATCTTCCTCTACTTTACATGTGGGATGCCTACCACAGCATGGCATGCCAAGCTGTGCCATGTCCGCACCGGGATCCCAACCAGCAAACCCCAGGCCACTGAGAAGCAGAACGTGTAAACTTAACCCCTACACCACCAGGCCTGCCCCTAGACTGCTCTGTTGTTGATGCCACTTGACAATCAGATTTGCTCTTCCTCATCCATTAATAATAGGAAAACTTTTAAAACAATATTGGCTATATTAGGAAATAATTAGTTTAATAATAGTATTCTTATTAAAAAAAAAATAAAGAACAATCAAGAGAGACTCTTAATTCCTACGGAATATACAGGCTTTGATTCATTCATGAAAAATATCTGATTCCTATTCTGATCTCTCAAGTCATTTAAAAAACTCCCAGATGGTTAAATGGGCTTCAAAAATGTATACTCCATTAAAGAAAGATCTATTGGTATATGCAACAGCAAAAAGGAGAGGGGTGATGGACTTCTTTACTTCCTTCAGTTATTTCCTCAGAGTAACTCTTCTCTCTACTATAAAAAAAATGTGATTTTCTTTTTGACGCTCAAACATAAAATAACTGTGTCTGGTGTTAAACCTCTGATCACCCGTCTTGTGTTGAGGCATCAGAAGATATCATTAAAGGAGGCAATTTAAAATGAGAAATCTAGGGCCAGCCCTGTTGCCAAGTGGTTAAGTTCTCGAGCTCTGCTTTGGCGGCCCAGGGTTTCACTGGTTTGGATCCTAATGCAGACATGGCACTGCTGGTTAGCCCACACTGAGGTGGTGTCCCACATGCCACAGCTAGAAGACCCACAGCTAAAGTATACAACTATGTACTTGGGGAATTTGGGGAGATAAAGCAGAAAAAAAAAAAAAAAGGAAGAGGAGTGGCAACAGTTGTTAGCTCAGGTGCCAATCTTTAACGAAAGTGAAAATAAAAATCTAGAAAATAGTTTCAAGTATACAGCAAAATAGCAACATATTGAATATATTATAAATTACAAGGATGCTTATTAGAGTTATTTTTTATTACAGTCCCTCTTTTTTTAAATTTTCATTGAGATTATGAGAGTTTACAACCTTGTGAAATTTTCGTTGTACATTATTGTTTGTCAGTCACGTTGTACACCACTTCACCCTTTGTGCTCAAGCTCTACCCTCCCTTTCCCCTGGTAGCCACTAATCTGTTCTCTTTGTATATATGTTTAACTTTCACATATGAGAGGAGTCATACAGAGATTGTCTTTTAGATTGTTATTTTTAATGTTAAAACTAGAAAATAATCTAAATGCCTTACTACATAGGAATGGCTAAAAATCACATGATGGAATGTGATCATCTTTAAAAGGCATAATACAGAAGAATAGCAAATAGCATGGCAAAGTGTTCGATTTATTATCAAGTGGAAAAATTGGTTGAAAACAATATGTACATACAATTCCACAAAAATACACATGCTCATACGTACAAATGTGAGTACCAGCACTTAAACCACAGAGCTGGGAAGAGCTAAGTGTGAGTTTTCTGCGGTGGTGAGAGAGAGGCACTTGGATATTTATTTTTTTTAAATTTCCCTCCCTATTGATGTTTACTATATCAGTACTTCCCTACTGAGGTTTACAGTAAAGTTCAAAACTTTTAATTGTACAGTTCAATGAACATTTGCTTATGAAACCCTCTATTTCGAGCAGTCTGGAGGTCTCACTTAACATTCTTTCTTGTCAAATCCCCAGGAGACACCTACTCTAACTTCTCTCTCATAGTTTAAGTTTGGGGGTGTATGTTCTTTTGCTTTTTGTATTGTTGTTACTGTTATGTTTTTATATTTTCAACAGTTCTGTAATGAGTATATGCCTTATAGAAATTCTTTAACTGAAATGTTATTAGAATGGCAAAAGAAATGGGAAAGTAGGAAAAGGAGAGATGATGGAAAGAAGGAAGGAGGGAGGAAGGATAGGTGAAAGGAGGAAGAGAGGGAGGAATAATGGAAAGAGAGAGAGAGGGATGAGGAAGAAGGCAGGGAGGTATGAAGGAAGGGAGGAATGTTCTCAAATTGACCACTCCATTCCAGATCAACATGTTAGCCATCTGCTTTGAAGGATCTTTGGAAGGACAAACTATCTTGATTCCTTTTAAAGAATAACTTGTGACAAAATCACAGTAGCATCATGTCTTAAAAAAGAACTCTTGCACACCCATTTCCCACTAAAACCAAGTCCCCGTGTTCTGCCTAATATAACATCTATATCTTGGCTCTGCCCACATCAGGCAAGAACATTAAATGTTGTTCTCCTTTGTTGGATTATTTTCTGAGAAAAGTATCATTATCAGCCCCCTGCTGCATACTCTGAAATTCTTACAAAACACAAAATCTCTAGTAAACATAAACAGTTTATGATCTTATAAGAAAATACATTGTAGTATTTTTCAGGTATGGCTGCTGTCATGGAAACAATTTGGGGAATAGAATATGTTTTCTGTTTACTTTGAAGTGTAAACTTATTGTCATTACATAGCTGTTAAAATAAAACGAAATAGGGGGATATTAAGACAAGCATTTGCCTAATGTATTGGCATGGTTTTGAAGTGCCTCCACTTAAGTGGCTTTGCCAACTTCACTCATGTTCTATTAAATTAAAATGTGGTTATGCTAAACTAAATTATGCATGATCTCATAAACATAACCAACTGGGTTCCTGTCCCTCAGTACTCCAGATAACTCTCTCTCCTTGGCATATTTACATGAATTTGCATTTACGAAGACTCAGCTTTCTCTCTTAATCAGTGTTGTGTGGCTGCCATGCTAAGCTCTCTCTTGGATCATGGTCTCCCATATGAAGATTCTGGCTTTAGATTTGGCTTCCTGAGTCTGATTAAACAGGAGTACTGAGTAGAGAAAATCATGGATGTAGAGCTCCACCAAGTGAAAATTATCTAAAATGTTGAAACTTTGCTTTTCAGATTCCAGGAAATAAAAACCAAATGGTCACATGACCCAAGGAACTTTTCGGTCAAGTTCTCATCTTTGTGGTTCAGGAGAAGAGCAAAGCAAGACAGACTAATTATACCACCATTTTCTTTAGATAGTCCTTTTCATTACATTTCCTATTTCCTCCCTAAAAGGGCTTCTATAGGTCTGTATTCAAATTAGTTTCTCTACAGATCCTGTCAGTGGACTACACATGCTCTCAGACTGCATTTTACTTCCTGAGTCTCAGGCTGCTGCTATCCCTGCAGGGAGGGCAGGAATTTCCTGGGTATTTCTATTCCTCCTGGGGCAGCCCTTTGCCAATGGCTGACAACCTGCAAGTAGAAATAGTTCAGCTCCCCTGGCCACGCTGATGTCACCTCCCCTGTTTTCAGAGTTCCTGTGTGGTACTGAATCTGAACAAAAAACCACTTCTTTCATCTTAAGGGCTTTTTTGGGGGAAGCTAGTTTACTTGGCATCCCAATTTGCCTTTTATGTATTAGCCAAAAGAAATGGAGGATTTTCATTGGGAGGTAACTTGTCAGTTATCTCATAGGAGGAACAAAAACATTGATAGCTGTTTTCTTAAAATCAGTTTTGCATATGTAGGGAATTTTTATTAACTAGTTACTTCTTAGAAATATCTTTGGTTCGTTCTTCCCCTGATAGGACACAGTTAGGTTGATTGAATAAGGAGAGCAATTACATGTTTTAAGGCTTCTTTTTGTGGGGACTTAATGATACACAGTTGGTGAACTAGGGTTAAAGTACTTCCTACTGATTAAAACTGATCTGAATTTACATATGTGGAGAATAGACAAGAAAAGACTGATGTTGGTTGATGCCATGGGATGCAGTGAGGGCATGGAAGTAGGGAGGACTGAGGATGAGGTCTAAGGACTCATTGAAACACACAAGGGCAAGGTGCCATCATCTTTGGGTCTCCAGTGCTTAGCTTTGTATTTGGCATAAACTCGTTGATAGACATCCATTCCTTAATCAAATTGAATGGAAGTCAAATGCATTGGATTGAAATGAGATTGTGTATCTGTAGATACCTTTTGAAATATATAACAGATATAGGAAGGGTGTTGGACATCAGCGACAAGTTCTCACATGCTGAAAATGGCAGGGGGGATACATGGGCCTATATACAGCTGCCGCTGGCCACATGTGTCTATTTAAATTTAAATTAAAAAGAAATAAAACTAAAAATAAGTTCCACAGTTGCACAAGCATATTTCAAATGCTCAATAGCCACATGCTGTTACTAGCCAGATCTAGAAAACTTTCATCTTCACAGAATGTTCTATGGAGCAGAGATGATAACGGACTTTTAACAGTTAAGATCCTGACAGTTTCTCTATGCCAATTGGCTTTCAGACCCAGGATCCAGAAATTCAGTATGCTTCCTTGGGTCTCTTTTAATTTTTAACATAATATATTTAAAAATTTGAGATAGTTCAAACATAGGGAAAATTCTTTTAAAACTGGAAAGTCTTCTTATCTCTTGGGTTCTCCCCACACTTTGGCCCCTGGCAGCACGTGCAATGGAGTTGCCTCAGACAGAGTACCATGACAACATTCCACACCTGTTTTTCTTCATAAAGTCCTTTGTTTGAAAGGTTTTTCTCTTTGAGACTAAAGGAAAACAATGGAAGGGGTAGTAAAAAGTAACAAATACAAATAAATTAGAGAAGTTTGCTAAATGTTAACTGCATAAGTTCAAACGTAACACCTACGTCTTCTTCCTGCTATATTTTCCTCCATAGCATTTATCTTGTTCTGATATACTAGATAATCTTCTTATTTATTCTGTTTATTGACAGTCTTCCCTTATCAGAAGTGAGCTCCATGAAGGTAAGGATTTTGTCTTTTTTGCTCACTCCTGCATGTTCAGTAACTAGGAATCTCTGTCATATATGGGGATTCAATAAATATTTGTTGAATGAAGGAACTGAATCCCGCTTGTCTTGCCTGGTCGCTCTTGCACTTATATATTCTGGTTTGCTTGGCAGGTGTCCTTTTAACCTCAATTATTATTCTCTTACTTCTGAGGGTGAAGGTCATGCTCTGCTCTCAGATCTTGGCCAAGAACTAGTCATTGTGAATAAGAGCATCCATTTCCCTTGGGGGAAGAGGGTGTGTGTTGGTGGGGTGTGGGGGGGCGTATAGCACTTCTCCTTATTGAAGTCTTGTGGGTATCTTATTCGTGATCTATTTGGTAAGTAAGAGCTTTTCATGAGGATCAACGGGAGACAAACAAAATAACACTGGGACACTCTTACATGTGTCCTAAGGGTGGTTCTTAATATTTTTCAGGTGACTAAGAGGCTAAAATTCACAATGCTCTTTGCAGGACTCTATGGGATGCTGATATTTTAATCCCATGAAAAAGTATTTAAGAGAAATTCCATCATCAGAAAATATGGCCATGCTCTCTACGTGGTGTCAAACCTCATCCACAGGCACACTTATCTCCAATAGGCTGGTTCTGATTTTTTCCTGAGTCTATTTAACTGCTTCTGTTAGAGTGGTTTGTCTTTTAGGAGCAGACATGCAGCAGTAGATTCTTGTGACTCGAGAAAAGATTTAGGAAGGAAAACTTAAAATTGGCAAATTTTAACCATCGATTTCTGCTTTCCTTCCTCCCGGGAACCAGGAAAACACACCATATTCAACTGTAGCTGCACATTCTGAAACTTCATTTTACAGAATGAGTTCTTTTGGAGAAAATCTGTATGCCTTGGAGAGGGAGTTTGAACAGAATGCCAGCTGTTAAACAGAATCTGTCCTTGTGTCTCATTGTCTTACATTGATATTTCTGAATCCAGTCCAAATTACTTACTACCTATTTTTTGTACTTCTGTGATATGCAGGTACTGTCCTATTAATTACTTCTCTAGAAAGAGAGGTCACAATATGCTTTGAGTCTAATACGGAAGAAAAATAAGTAAACAAATAAATCAAACTTATCTTAGTGGGCTTCCTGCCCCTTTAAGGCATAGTCTCCTTGGCAACAGTCTCCATTAAAAAGGGCAGGTGGAGTTGGAGCATCATAGTGTGTACTGACAATAACTAAGTCTCACCAATCTCCAGCAATTATTAGCCGAATATTATGCTGAATGTCCTCCATTTCAGATTTTCTCCCAACTGGTCTCTGCCCTGCTCTGGGCTCTGTATGGCTGACCTATTGAGGACTGCATGGACAGATCCCTGAGTCCTACGCTTCCCATCAGCTGGACTGTTGGGGATATACTGGATGATGGGCAGAGCAGCCAAAAGAGATTTGTGAGTGAAGTCAGCCTGTTGATCCTTCCTGATCTTTGCATATGAGACCACACCAGCTGACCAATGGGGCTACCTCTTTGTGGACTCTGGTGCCTTCTCCTCCCCTTGCTCCATCAGGCCCAGGGTAGGAATGGCACCCTCTGCACCTAAATTCAGGAAGATCCCATATCACCTGTGGATTCTCTTCCCGCTCCTAAGGCAGTTTCCCACACCTTTGGAAGCAGTTCTTCACTAAATCTTAAAGACTGCATCTGAGCATGCCATCTTTTGCTGTATTCAATCGTGACTTGATCAACTCCATGCACAGAGTAGAAAATCCTAACAAGACATCCGTTGCTCATTCTATGACTTGCACTCCCTCCAAAAAAATCCCACACTAGCTCAGAATGTAGGAATTCAGATTTTTTTAAAGTAGAGTATTTTTCTAGACAGAATCAAGGGAACAAACTATCCATGCATATTTTTTAAAATGAGATTTTAATTATGTTTACTCTTTAGTTCTTTGTCCTTGCCTCATTCTCCTTTGTATTCTCAATGACTAAAACAGCCTACCAGGAAATGGGCACTTGGTAAATGTTTGTAGATTGAATTGCATGCTATTAGGACATTTAACATGACAGCTAAATAGGAAACTGATCACCTTCTTCTTTTTTTTTTTTTTTTTTTGAGGAAGATGAGCCCTGAGCTAACTTCCATGCTCATCTTCCTCTAATTTATATGTGGGATGCCTACGACAGCATGGCTTGACAAGCAGTGCCATGTCTGCACCCGGGATCCAAACCAGCGAAGCCCAGGCCGCTGAAGCAGAACATCTGAACTTAACTGCTACACCACCTGGACAGCCCCTGATTTCCGTATTCTTGGTTGACATCCCAGGTAAGTAAATAAAACACAAATCTTTCTGAAACAACAAGAAACCAACCACACATCACATATCTGACAAAGGTGGATTCAGTGGTAGGTAAGTCCATTTATTCTCCCTCTCTCTCTCATGGGTGTATGCTCTCCTTCCCTCTCACTTTCCTCCTTCCTCCTTTCTTTAGCTCTGTGTTTTGAGAATAAAATAGCCGAAAAGGTGACAGTAGAAAACATACAGTAGTTCCACTCCATTGATGTACACACAACATGTCCATGGTTATAGGATATATCAGCAATGATGTTCTCTTAGTAAACCATTTTTATTTAGCCTCCCAAAATACATGATAATCAAATTGGTCCAGTCATTTGCACATTGGGGAAAAAATAAGATGTACATTTAATCCATCTAAACTGAAAAATATTTTCCTTTGTTTCAACTCAAATACTTAGTTGGGGATTAAGTGAGCATGCAGTCCAGTGATGAAATAAATGGAAAAACAGTAGGAATGCAATTTCTCCCCTGACTGCTCTGTGAAATTGTGTATTTTAAGTTTCATTTCCCAATGACTTGTGAATTGTGTATTATTCACATGCTTAAACTCACTACATCAAGCATAAATTAAGAATAATTTCAATTTTCCAGCTCTTGATGGAATTTGAACTAAAAACTTGACTTAGGCTTACTTGCACTAACAAAAACTTTTGTGCCACTTAGTAATTTTGTTTTGTAGGATTGTTAGTCCAAAATACGCCATCTGTAACATCTTATGATCACATGAATACTGGCTTTCATACTAGACAGTTTCCAGCAGTCTACTTGACACTTGGGAGCTGTATGAACAATAGTAGGGCTTGCCATGGAGGGATTTGATGTCTGGAGGCCAAGACCAGGGGAAGATGCTCTCTTTAATTTACTGTTTTATATTAAGCGAATCTTCCCATATACCTCTCCCTGATCACATTTCCTTCCTCTCCCAACCCAGATAAATGCACTGTACTGAATTGTTGTTTACCATCCTGATTCATGTCTTCATACTTTTATAACAGAGACATGCACTCTGAAATGATATTGCTTTACATATTTAAAATTGTCATAAACATAGAGTTATTCCATATATCTGTCTGCAGGTAAGACTTGAAATTTTATCCTCTGGGCAATGGGTAGTCAATGTAGAGATTTCAGCAGGAAAGCATCTTGATCAGGCTGTGCCTCATAAGACCTCTGTGAAACATTTTAGCCTAACATAAAGATGAGACAATGGAAAGCGAGAGAGTTTGAGAAATTTCCTCAAAGTCATCCTTTAGCAGAATGAGGACCGGAAATGAACCACACTCCCAAGAATTTGCTGGGCCTGGGAGGGAATGCTTGAGAGGAAAGCATATGGGAAGAGCTGTGTGAGATTCAGCATCTTGGATGTCTTCAAGTGCACTGCTGGCTGGATTCTGGCTGAACACCAATGAATCCCATTCCTCAGCTTGCTTCTGAGTTACTTAATGAGATCCGCCCTTGTGTGGGGTGGTACGGTTGGAGGGGTCCTTCTCAATCCTTGAATCCAGGTACATCAGTAACAGTTCCTGGAAGTTCTGTCCTGTTGTGTCTAGAATCTCCTAATGTTAGAGTGGGTCTCTGTGAATTCATTGACCAGATGAGGTTATTGATGATGCTTATCCATGAGGCATTCTGTTTCCTGTATAGTTCAGCAGAGCCACCCTCCCATTGTCCGTGGAATTCTTGTTCTCAGGTTTCGTCAGTCTGCTGTGAAGGATCTGATGTTTTTGCTGTGAGAGTTCCTATTTCAGAGCTCATGATAATGAGCCCTCAACAAGGTCAACCAGATGTACTTCTCACTTCAGGACTTACTTGGTTATGATGCTCAGAAAGTCTAAAACAAAATGCAATTCTGACAACACCATCATAAAAGATCGTTGACAAATATAACGTGAAGCAAGCTTTAAAAATATGTGTAATTACACAAACTAGAGTGGAGCTCAACAGAGAAATATTGTGCAGTTGCAAAAAGAATGGGACAGTGCTTCATGCACTGATATGTAAAATCTCCAGAAAGCTGTTAAGTAAAAAAAGTGAGGAACGGCAGAATTTATATAGTATGCTTCTTCTTGTTTAAGAAAATGGAGTAATAATAGATATCATATTGGAATACAGAAACATTAAAAGGATATGGAACAGATGGTCAGAAATGGAGGAGATGACTGCGTCAGCAGGAGACTACTCAATATACACATTTTTATTTTGCATCATGTATATTTTACTTATTAAAATACATTTAAACAAATAAGGTCTAGTTTAGTTGACATTCTATTCAGGTTAATTTCCTCTAGTTGATAGTTATACTATGGTTATCTAAAATGCTAACATTAGGGGCTGTTGGGTAAAGCGCAATAAGGAAACTATCATTTTTGAAGATTTTTGGTATATCTAACATTAGTTCACAATAAAAAGTTTTTTGTTTTTGTTTAAAAATATGGTACAGAAATACCTGGCAAGCACATGAAAATGTGTGAAATCCTTAGTTATCTGAGAAATGAAAATTAAAAGCACAATGAGACACCACTTACATAGCAAATAGAGTAGGTAAAGTTAAAAAAAAAGATGACAAAAATTTTATGGGAGAAACTGGATCTCTCATGCATTACTGATGGGAGTATAAAATGGTCCAATAGTGTTGGAATAGGTTTGACAAGTTCTTATAAAATTAAATATGCATCTACCTCTTGACCTGGAAATTCCACTATGAAGTGCTTATCTGTGGAAAGTGCTTGTGCAAGAATGATAACAACAGCTTTGTTTACAATGGCTCCAAACTGGAAACAACCCAAATGTGCAACATGGGGATGGATGAACTATTTATTGTATTCATACAATGGATATTGCTTACTATATATTCAATGTATAAAACAATGCTATATATTAATATATCTATACCTATATAGGTACAATCCAATACCACTCAGTAATCCAAAGGAACAAACTACAGATACATACAAGTGGACATAGTGATGAAAAAAAGAAACCAGTAATAAAGAGTTTATACCTCATAGTTCTTACATGAACTGCTAGACCAGGCAAAACTAGCCTAAGGGAGAAACATATCAGAGCAGGGGTTGCCTCTTTTTGTGGAGGATTCACTGGGAGGAAACAAGAGAACTTTCTGGAGAGACAAAAATTTTCTATATGGTTTAGTGTTCTGGATTACAGAGATGTATCCATTTGTCAAAATTGTGCAGCTAATTTTTGTGTGCTTCAATGAATGCATATTTTATCTCACAAAAAGTACTGTAAAATGATAATTTTAGCTGGGAATTGGAGCTGGGAATGGGTAGAATTACAAATGAGATAGAATGGCAGAATATTGATAAGTGTTGAAGTGGAGTGATAGATTCTCAGGATTTCATTGCACTATTCTCTTTACTTTTTATATATTTGATATTTTCCACAGTAAAGAGTTAAAAATTATTTTAAAACAAAAAAGACATACAAGTCTTGCTTTAAAGAGAAGCAGTAGATTGGAGTAATAGTTGTGCTTTTTTTATTATTAATATGGGAGTTTTATAGTGTATTTTAAGCTGACAGGAGCGAGCATTGGGAAGAGCATGTGGCAACACAAGATGTTCCCTGATAACAATGAAAATTAAAAGAACATTTAAAAATGTGCAGTCATAAGATCATACTAGAAGAATGTCAAAAGCGTTGATTTCCAGGCTTATGCAAAATTCTAAGGAAATCTAAAAAGCATTTTAGAGGTAGATTTTGGGTAACAAGACCAAGAAAATGCAAGCCCATTACTGAGAGCAGGTGGTATGTTAATAGATAAAAAGAGCTTGAGACTACTTCAAATACTGATTTTCTCTGCCTTTTCTACTCAAGAAAATCCTCTTCAAAGTTTAAAAGTGAAAGCAGATAGAGCTGGGAGGGATTTCAACATTTGATATGAGAGGACACAACTTTTTAAAGCAAATTAAAACTAAGGTGAATTCCATCTCAGGGACAGAGGCTATTTGCTGGTAGTCATTGGGCAATCATGGCGAACAAGAGAGGGACAGATAGATAAAGATGGGTAAATGTTGACCCAGTTTTTCTTCCTTTATCTTTTTTTAAAGTGAGGATAAGTTTCTGGAAATGAAAGGACTGGTAAATTTGACAATAATCCTTGATGTACTAGAAGAGAATGGACATCTGGAAAGTCTATGGTAAATGAAAAGGTAATTTCTAAAGGCCCACTGGATTTGCTAAGAGACAGTCCCTGCCTGACTAGTTTTATAAAAATCTGTGGGTAGAACTTGTCTAGTTGTCAACATGTTATTTGGCAATTTTTCTGTTGCTGCTCTAGAGGACCAGACGGATGGATAAATGAATGAAGGTAAAGGCAGAGACTTCTGCAAACTGTCCGTTTACAGGCATTTGAACAATGGTGGCGATAACTTCTACCACCCACTGTAAGGCTGCATGTCTGGATTTCACATGTGGAAAAGAAGCCAGAGTCTAGTGCAGAAATTGGCACATTTCCATCTGCATCTGTGCCCTTATTTATATATCTATTCATATCTATGAGGATCTATCTACCTATCTACCTAGCATAAAATTATCCCAGTTTCTTCCTTCATTATACATTAAAAATTAGGCACTTGCTATACTCAGGGAATGGGATGGACTGATTATTTGAATGTTCTCCTTAAGGCTATCGAAACTCTTTTTCCTCTGGTTGCAATTAATCCAAGACTGTGTCAGCACACTTTCCTGCCTTATTAATTAGAACACTTAAAACAAAAGTTACCATGTTCTTGGTGATTCATCATCCTGTGAAGCATCAAGGATATTATCTTAACCTCAGTTATGATTCCAGTTGGGCAGGAAGAGGGTAGAGAGGGCTGAAGGGGGACCAGAATTAATATTGGCAACTGGGGGTCTTTATTACCACTTGATTTTACATGACGTCTTGTGCTTTTCATTCTTTTCTTTAAAAGTGAAATTCTAAAGTCATTATTATCAGCTTCTAGATATTTGTCTTTAAGAGCTTTGTCTTTAAACACTTTAAAGTATTTGTGATGGCTTAAGAAAGAGTCCCTGTTAGTTAAGGTGCAATTCTAAAGGACTGCTTGATTATGTGGAGAGTTGCAGTTTTCCATTTGCATACTGTTATACTTCAAATTTGTATTATTGTGTGCATATAACCATGTAGCTAATAATCACCAGTGAATTAAAAAACCAAGAAATTCACATCCAACTCCCAGCGCTGTTAAGGAATGTTCCCGATGATTCTGCAAAAATAAGGTTGAAGCAAATTGCTGAGGAGATACTTATGTACTTATGGCCTTCTCACATATATCTCTTTACACTAACATTTTGCTACAATTTTAAGGGACATCTCTCTTTAGTTATGAGGAATTCAGTGAGGAAAACCAATTCTAGTTTTAAGACATCTTTCTACCTCCTGCGCAGCTACTTTCTGACTTACACTGATTATTTTTGGGTGTATAATACTAAAGTGAAAATTGTTGTCAGCCTTGGAAAAGATGATACTTAGCACACAATTATATGATGTTTTGAGTGGTTCTCTAAAGTTTTTCTTGTTCTTGTAAATTGTAATCTACTGGAGAAAAGTAATGGTATTTTCAACTTGTTTGACATTCTCAGCCTGAAATATAATTATGATTGAAATTACTCTAATAGTTTATAGTAATTATCTTAATAGTTGATCTGATGGAGAGAACACAAGACTCAGGGTCAGAGATATGGGCATTTACCAGCTCTATGACCCTCAGCAAGTCGCTGTTTTCATTCAGCTTTAGCATTTTCATCTACAACAGTGAGGAGTATGGTATGCACTTTGCAGGATTGGTACAAGAATTGTCCAGGATAATGAGTGGGATGGCTCCATGGAGTGCTTATATAGATGGACTTTCAGCTTCTACATGTTCTGTCAGCTCCTTCTCTTCCTTTTTCCTTCTTTTTCTTTATTTTATAAGTAAGATTTTCTTCCCTTGTTGCTCTGGCAACAAATGTTTCTTTGTTTTGTGGTCAATCTTTCAGAATTCAAATCCTGGCCATATAAGTGCTACACCTCTGCTCCTTTTGACCTAGCAGGTGGAATTGGGTTTTCAGAAGTACCGGGGCAGCAAGTTAATGCCAGATACTGTAAAAACACTGGACTGAAGAGTTTTACTTTGATTTGCTGAGTTGGGTAAAGGTGGAAAGTCTCAGGAAGTGCAAATAATGAGAGTTGGAACAATACAAAATACGTCATACTAAAGGATGAATACCAAAATGTAAATATAAGAATGTTAACAGAAAAAAATCCATAAAAATGCAAATTTAGTGTAAGAAATGCCATTCTGTAGACTTCTGCTTAAGGCCTTATCATACTGCAATAGTTTCTTATAGAATCTCACTTTCACACCTTTTTAAGCAGATTCATTGTGTGCATAAAACGTAAATTGGGATTTTTGTTAACCTTAGGTAGAGGAAGAAATACATTCAAGATATGGCATAAGCTTATTTGTTTCAAGGATTTACCCAATAACAGAAATAATGATTTCTGGGCCTTGGCAGTAATTTCCAAGACAGTCCAGCAGTCTCAATATTATGAGTGAGTTAGTGTATATTAAGCTAGGAAACTTCCATGGCCTCTGTTCAAGCCCATCATAGCTGCTGATT
This sequence comes from Equus quagga, assembly GCF_021613505.1. NCBI lineage: Eukaryota > Metazoa > Chordata > Mammalia > Perissodactyla > Equidae > Equus > Equus quagga. The sequence continues at coordinate 341,504 of NW_025793616.1, read as the reverse complement.
GGAATTGCTGAATTTCTAAATTTAGAAATAATTTGTTGTATAACTTTAGTTACCCTGGGGTTTTGAAAGTTGGGATCATTACTTGGTCATGCTCCTGTGATGGTTAATTTTACGTGTCAACTTGAGTGGGCCACAGTGTGCCTAGATATTTGGTCAGATATGTCTGGGAGGGTGTTTTGGATGAGATTAACATTTAAATAGGTGCACTAAATAAAGCAGATTGCCCTCCATATTGTATAGAGCCTTATCTAATCAGTTGAACACCTGAATAGAACAAAACGCTGACCATCCCCAGAGGAAGAGAGAATTTTCCTGCCTGACAATCTCTAAACTGAGATACCAGTATTTCCTGGTTATATGGTAATTTCCAGCTTTTGGACTTGAAGTGGGACAGTAGCTTTTCAGATTTTGGATTTGCCAGCCTCCATGATCACGTGAGCACATTCCCTACAATAACTCTTTTTGTGTGTATATGTCCTATTGGTTCTGTTTCTGGAGCTACCATCTTCACTTATGCAGACATCATAAAAATGGGTTGAAGTCTTTTCTAAACAGCCCCAGTTCATGGGTCAGCACTACAGAATTCCATTAGTATAAATTGTTCTTCCAGACTTCGTTTGGAGTGGAATGGTAGGATTCAGACTGTCTACTTATGAAAAGAGATCAAACTAACTAGTCATTTCATTGATTGTCTTCATTTTGTGCTCATTTACTTTTGTTTACATCAACCTAAGCTTATATCCAACATCCATGGGGACAGGTAATTATCAGACAATGCTCTTGTATAATTGCATTGGGTTGTATGAAGAGAGGTAACTCTTTTGAAGGCTTGGGGAGGGGGTCTGAACTAGAAGTATACAGAGACAGTCAAGGTAAGAAACAAACGGTCTTTTGAGAAACTGCTGATAAGTGAAGTCACACTTTCAGAAAGAGCACAAAGCCTTCACGTGAATTTTTCTCTGTGCTGTCAGAGCCCCATCAGTGCCAAGAAAGGCACAGTTTGACAGACCCCAGGAGAAACACAAAAGCTTCTGTCTTAGGGGGCAGTGAACCTTTTCTGTGGGTTTTGTGGGCCAGATACCTTGTCACTAATACTCAGCATGGCCATTTTAGTGGAAAATTCACCATGGACTGGTGCCAGCCAAGTGGAGTGGCAGTTACGTTTGCACATTCTGCTTCAGCGTCCCAGGGTTTACCAGTTCAGATCCTGGCTGTAGACCTATCCACTGATTGTCAAGCTATGCTGTGGCAGGCATCCCACATATAAAGCAGAGGAAGATGGGCACGAATGCTAGGTCAGGGCAAGTCTTCCTCAGAAAAAGAGGAGGACTGGTGGCAGATGTGAGCTCAGGGCTAATCTTCCTCAAAAAAAAAAAAAGTCACTGTGTTCAATTCATACATGATGAACTTGACTGTGCTCCAGTAAAACAATCTTTATAGACTCTAAAATTTGAATTTCATATGCTTTTTACATGTCATAAAATAGTCTTTTGGGGGCTGGCCCTTTGGCCAAGTAAATAAGTTTGTGCACTCCACTTTAGTGGCCCAGGGTTTCGCTGGTTCAGATCCTGGGCACAGACTTAGCACCATTCATCAGGCCATGCTGACATCCCACATAGCACAACCAGAAGGACCTACAACTAGAATATACTGGGGACCCTTGGGGAGAATAAGAATAAAAAAAAGAGGAAGATTGTCAACAGATGTTAGTTCAGGTGCCAATCTTGAAAAAAAAAAAAAAGAAAAAAGCCAGTCTTTTGACTTTGGGGCAAAAGGTTAAAAAGTATAAGAACATTCTTAGTTTGCAGTCTGCACAAAAGCAAGCAGAAGACTTTATCCTGCCCATGGGGCACAGTTTGCCAAGCGCTGTTCTATGGAATCAGCTTCACTATTGCTTTTTATGTGCCATTATGCACTGAGGAAAACAAAAACACCATTTCCCCGCTCGACCAAATATTACAGAAAATGCTTAACTTAATTAACGTCCCTGCTAACATTTTGTCCACATCTACATTTATCTTATTAATTTGGTATAGCAATAATAAAAAGAATGATAGATGGAACCATAAATATGTATATAGGTTTTATTTTTGTCTATAAATACATATATTTTTGTTTTCATGAAATATTTTATTTGTTTCTTATGTATTTTTTAAATATATATATTTAAACATGGGTCTTCAAAAGGTGTCTATGAAAGCCAGTTATTCTATAAAATATTGCAGTTGTAGCCAAATCTCACCACTAGAAGTGTTATGAAGATGATCTTCTATTTTTTTTGTTTTTTGCCTGGGCTTTCTGCCTTTCTGTCTAGGGTGGGTCCCTAAATTGATGTGGATCTCAGGCTTTTTATCACTAAAGGAAGAGTTGGTTTAACTCAAGTGTAGACACATTATTTCTTGAAAGGCCAGACTTGACTCTGCTGGAATAGCACTCAAAAGCAGCCATAGGCAGTGATAGCAATCTATAAATGAATAATTGTGACTGCGTTAAACATAAAACTTTATTTTCAAAAATAGAGGTTCAGATTTGGGCCATAGTTTGATGACCTCTGCTCTGATGGGTCTACAAATACCCTCAGAGACCTGGGAATCAGAGGACTGTGGCCTCACAGAAGTGGACTACTGGAGGAAGCGTGGCAATGCTGCCTGCCTTTAACTTTCTGAGAAGCCAATTTTATCAACATTTCATAAATAGAAAAATTGGTGCATAAGGAATGCTAGTTACACGTGGTAATTATGTGGGTGAAGTAGCTATATTAATGATTCTTTCCTTATCTCAATTCTTCCAAATCATGTGTTCCACAAAGATTATTGGTTTTGGGGAAGAGCAGTTAGTTACTAACTTGGATGTAATCTATGGAGAGGAATTACCCACAGAGCTTTTGTGTCTTAGGTGTTTGATATGTAGACTTTATGCAACAAACTTCATTTGCAGATTTCCTCCCTCCTTCAGGCTATGAAGGAAGCAAACTGTTATATTTTAGTTAAATTATAACAAATTGTAGTATTCCTCATGTGGAACACTCATTTGTTATTTCAATATTTCTCACATGTATGATTCTAGGGGAAATAGCTCAGAGATATGGTAAATTCAGGCTACATTAAGCAAAGTGTCTAATCATGAAAATCTCAGGAAATTTATTTGAAGATTTCCCAGAAGAGGCTTGAGTTCCGTAAAAGAGCTAAGGGAAATTCCTGACCCAGTCCACCTTCAGTTAGGGTTTCCAAATTAAGTCTTCTTCCATAGGTCCATAGTTTCCACAGGAAGGTTTGACTCCTTTGTGAAGACACCTGGGGTTCTTGTAAATGGTTTGCTGGATTGAAGCGTGTCTGAATGTCTTCCACCAGTCGTGTGTTCCATGGAAATGCTCTGTGAGGGGTGCTGCTCTTGTAAGAGAAACACACACACACAGCAAAATTGCTCCCAGAAGCTGCTGAATTAATAAAAATTAAACCAACTAAGAAGAAAACTCTTTATATAAATGGGGCCCAGGGGCTGATGATGGTAATCCTCTATCAGCTTGGCAGAAATTTTTGCATTGCTGAAAATTTCATGGCTGTATCTCAACTCAGTCTTTCTCATTGTACATTTTCTTTATAACATAGCTCAATGTGAATGTCATCAGTTGCTTTAGGCAGATGGTGCTACAAAATTGTTTTCCGAATTGTCTCCTCAAGAAAGTGGAGCTGGTCAGCATTGCATTGCCGTAAACCAATCAGCAACTTGTATGTTAAGCTGCCTGTGTCAACTTTTCATCCAAAATATGGCTCATCATTCTAAATGTTGACATTTGAAATTATTTATTTAGGATGAATTTTTCTTTTCTTTCTTTTTTTAAAGATTTCATTTTTCCTTTTTCTCCCCAAAGCCTCTTGGTACATAGTTGTATATTTTTAGCTGTGGGTCCTTCCAACTGTGGCATGTGGGACGCCACCTCAGCATGGCTTGACCAACGGTGACGTGTACGCATCCAGGATCTGAACCGGCAAAACCTTGGGCTGCTGAAGAGCACATAAACTTAAACATTCAACCACAGGGCGAGCCCCCTAGAATGAATTTTTCTGAAGATTTATTGAAATGTTGAAAATCTTAAAATCAATGAGCGATTTGGGTTACATTTTGATGATCTTAGATTTCTAGTGTATTACCAAGTAACCTGAATGTATAATTAATGGAAGTTGTTAAATATTTATTTACTTATTTTATTTAACTTCTATCTGCTCCACTAGATAAACATTAAGTGAAGACTGAGTCTTTGTAACCCCAGCATTTAGTAATAGGTGTTCCCAAAGTACTTGTGGAATGAATTAAAAAACAAATGAATATTATATTTGAATATTATGTTAAGTTTTATCTTATCTTTTAAAATAATCACTAAATGTATATTTTAGGAATTTAATTAGAGACTCTTTGAATTCATATTCTTTTATTTTTAAAATGCTACTCAGAGGAATTGTATTACCTGAAAACAGTGTATGGTCATTTTAGATAGACTAACATTTGGATATATAGGTCAAATTTATATCAGCTCAATGTTCTTTTGTTTGGTTCATGGTGGGTAACCATGCCAAAGATTTTTAAAACACTGGGGTTCAATTTTGCCCTACTTCATGAGTCCTGAGTTTTATTTTGGGAATTCTATGCATCCTGGTGATTTTCTACACTGAGAGAATGGGTGAGGTCATTCAGGGAGAGCATAAAGAGCAGAAGAGAAAGGAACCAAGTACAGAATCTTGGTAAAGCATGTATATACATTAAAATTTAAATGTGCAAATAAATATTTTTCAGGTTGACAAAGGTCTGAGAATAAAATGAGATAAAAAATGAGACAGGAATAAAAAGGCTAAGCACTGGTATGGTGTGGTGCATTAGAGAGAAAATCTAACCAGGTCCTAGTCATGCTGAATCCAGTGAAAGCAACATGAACCTTACAAACTATATTTTCTGTCATTTTAAAATGTTGGTGAATATAAGCTATAATCTCTCTAATCTATAATATTAAGCACAGAGTATTTAATTCATATTTCAAAAGATTTCTTCAATTTGAAAAATACAGAAATAACTCAGTGTTGTAACATACATTAATTTAACTAAATATACATCAAAAGTATAAAATTTTACCTACCAGAATGGGTAAAGTTGAAAAGAAAGAAAATGCCAAGTGTTGGTAAAAATAGAAGCAACACTCAAACATATTTGGTGGGAATATAAACTGTTATAAAAAATCATTTTGTAGTATCAATTTAAACTGAAAATATGCCTACTTCATAAGACAGGAATTCTACTCCTAGGTGTGTAGCCATGAGAAGTGAGCAGATATTCCCACCAAAAGACACAGATAAAAATGTCTGCAGAACTTTGTTTATCATAGCCCTGAACTGGATGGAACCTAAGTGTCCATCATTAAGATAATGGAATTTGTTCTATGTTCTTAAAATGGAATACTATTCAATAATAAAAAATGAATGGCTGATTCCTGCAAGAATGTGGAATGAATACACTCCTTCATTGTAATGGATTGATCTTTGAACACTAATGTAAATATTATGGATGGTTGTTTTACTAATTGCTAGAACCTGGCTCACTGGGGTTGTTAATTTACCCTAAGCAAGCACTACCTGCAATTAATCTTTCTGTAATTCTTGACACCATGGTTTATAATTATTGATTTTTTTAGAAAAACTAATTACATACTTTAGTTGTTTACAAACTGACAGAAAGCTACAGGTCCTTAAATGAATTGAATGTTAGAAGAAAACAGCCCTTGCCAACCTATCAAAGTTTGGTCTGTAATGATTAAATTCATTTATATACAAAAGTAGCTTTAACTCTTTAAGCCGAGAGCAACCTTTGCAAAGGACAAATGAATCCAAATGTTCCACTCACCATAGCCACATTTGATCTGCCACATGTCCTCACAACATCAGTTGGTGACTGACAAGGACAATTCAGACCTGCCTTGTACCTTACAAAGCAGACCTGACAGGTAAAGACTCAGCTCTGACTATCTCTATCACTATTCAGGACCAGGGACAGCAGATAAAGTACCTTGGCACCTTTACACAATAGCTATTTATATTCTGAATCACTCTCTGAAACAAAGTGGTACATGTTCATGGTCCAAACCAAGTGAAACACAATAACATGTCTCATTATTGTGAGATGCATCCATTTCAACATTTTTTTCTCAATTCACTTCTTTCTCCCGTGAAACAGACCCTTTAAAAAAAAGTAACCTGAAGTAGGGCAGTAATTTTAACATAATTGACAAATCCAAGAGGAACATGGGGACAGATATTTAGTATTCTCAAGGTTCATGCTGAACTGTATCTTAAAGTATTAGCAACTTGTTCTCCCTCCGCTTAGTGTTTCCTAACCCTTCAATTAACCTCTCAGACCCCTGTGTTCTCTATTTTCACATCCTGATTAATTTACTTTGATAGCTCTCTGCCCTTTGGTTTGGGATCCTGGTGGATTTCTTGGCTCCTTTTGCCTGCATTGGCCCTTCTGGGTACATCAAGTTTTTGCAGCTAAAGTCTTCTCCCATGCTTCCAAGACCCTTTGTACTGAAATATCCTAATTGGAAACTGTTGGTTCTTTGCTCATCGTGGTCCTAGTGTCAAGGAAGTTGCTCCTCAATGCTGCCTGATACTTTGCCTTTGAGTATGTCTTTTCTGTTACTTGGAGATTTAGGGGGAATATATCTTGAGGAAAATTATCTTTGGCCTTACTGCAATTTTTTATAAGATTAAAAATATGTTCCAGTTGGGCTAATTTGTATATTTATTTAATATTTATTTATCTTTACTTGAAAATATGGCAAATATAAAGCATTAAAATTTATGTAATTTATCTTTTCAATGGCTATTTACTCTTGAATCCATTCTACCAGGACTCCAATGATCTTCCTAGTATGAAATGTAATGAATCATTCTTAATCCTCATTTTATCTGATCCTTTAACATTATTTGATACAATTGAACACTCTCTCCTACTTTTTTACTGCTAAAATTCTCCTATACTTATATTCTAAGAAAACACACTTTGCTTATATTCTTCCTTCTGCTCAATTCTTCCTTCTGCTCAACCAATTGTTGTCAATCTCCTTAACTGCTTCCTCCTCTCTCCAATTCTAAATGTTGGAGTGTTCGGCCTCTGGAAAGTTTCTTCTGTGTCTACATTCACTGTCTTGATGATCTTACCTAATCTCAAGTTTAAATGTTAACTCAGTGATGTTGACTCTCAAATTATATCCCCCACTCTGAAATACAGACTCATAAATGCAACTTTTATATCAACATTTCCACTTGGATGTCTAACATGTGGCTCTCACTTAAGATGTTCCATAGTTAACTTTTGATAATCCTAGATGAACCTCTTTCTATACCTGCCATAGCTGGAAGTTCCTTCTTTATTTCAAACATTTGAGTTTTCAGTGATAGTGGAACATTTATAAATTTCGTGTTTAAGGAAAACACTTATAAAAGAAGTCAGGGATAAGAATAGACTTAAATTCACATACTTCAATTGCCTCTTTGCTTCTATTCTCAGCATCTGATCAATTTCTTCCATAAACTCCCCTCTTGCAGTGCTGGCTAACATAATGAAATATCAAGGACACAATTAAGTCATGATTTTAAACATTTTAGGTATATATACATCAAGTAGAGAGGTAGTTAAAATATGATTTCCAAGCATCAATATCAGAGATTCTTACACAGCAAACCTAGAGTAGTGTCAAAGAATCTGATTTTATAAAACAACCTAAGGTCATTGTCAGGTAGGTTGTTAAAACACACACTTCTAGAATCACTGAAAAAAAGATTAGACTAATTTTAAATAGGCCCAACAATAGAAGAATGATTATGTAAATAATGGGATATACTAAATACAGTGTCATCCAGTAATAAATATGTATTTATTAAAAATATAGCAACATGTAAATATACTTGCAGAAATAGAAGACACAATGTAATATGTTTACCTTCCATGTCACCAAATAGTGGTTTATCATTTCATATTTTATGAACACTTTTACACCTTAGCCAATCAAAGAGTAGGTTAAGAAAATCTAAGCTAGCTTAATAATCACCTGGGAAGTCTGGGAATCTCCCTACCACTTGTCTGTGCTAACAGAAAAGGGCATTCATTAGAAGAGGTCTCTTGAGTTGGGATCAATTGTGTGGGTCTTGCATTAAAAGAAGTGAATGGATCACACACATTTATATCTTCTCCTCCTACTCAATGACAGTAAGACAATGAAATTGGTAAAGAGAATAGTGAAATCATAAATAGGAACCATAAAACTCTTAGAAGAAAACATCGGCAGTAAGCTCCTTGACCAACATAGGTCTTGACTATGAATTTTTTAATCTCACACACACAAAAAGCAACAGAAGCAAAAATAAACAAGTGAGACTACATCTGCACAGCAAAGGAAACTATGAGTGAAATGAAAAGACAACCTATTGAATGGGAGTAAATACTTGCAAATCATATATCTGAGAAGGGACTAATATCCAAAATATATAAAGAAGTCATATAATTCAATAGCCATAGAACAAATGATCTGATTAAAAAATGGGAAGAAGATCTGAATAGACATTTTTCTAAAGAAGACATGAATAGCCAAGAGACAATGAAGATTCTTTAAATCAGTAATAATCAGGGCCATGCATATCAAAACCACAATGAGCTATCACTTCACAACTGTTAGAATGGCTATAAGCAAAAAGACTAGGAATAACAACTGTTGGTGATGATGTGGAGAAAAAGGAACCCTCGTGCACTATTGGTGAGAATGCAAATTGGTGCAACCACTGTGGGAAACAGTTTAGAGTGTATTTTCCTAAAAAAAATAAAATAAAACTATTATGTGATCCAACAATTCCACTTCTGGGTATTCAAAGAAAATGAAAACACTAATTTGAAATGATGCATGCACCTCATGTTCATTTCAGCATAACTTACAATAGCCAAGATGTGGGAACAACCTAAGTGTCCATCAATGGATGATTGGATAAAGAAATTGTGATATATACATACACAGGGTATGTACATATATATGTATGTACATATGTACATATGCATATATATACTTTCACAAGTAAAAGGAGGAAGATTGGCAATAGTTGTTAGCTCAGGGACAATCTTATTCACAAAAGAAAGAAAGAAAGAAAGAAAGAAATAGTGGATATATATTTGAATAAATCTCAGAAATTCTGAACATAGAAAACAAAGAAGGAGGCGTGGTAGCTGGGGTGGAAAGTAGGAGGATCCTTTTTCTTAGATGCTGGTAGAGGGTAATTAGGGCAAAAAAACTGCAATAGTTCAGCCCTGAGAGGCTTAAGAACTGATGAGATAAAGTACATGATGGTTTTAAGTGAGACATGGGCTGAAAACCGGAGAAATAATTAAATATTCATATTAAATTATTGAACCTTATCCCCTTCTCCCTCTCCACTACATAGAATGCCAAGTTAGTACCTGGGACAGGAATACAGAGATTTCTTCCCCAAAAAAAGTAAATGTGACTGCATCCAAATTAAAACCATCTACATTAAAACGGCATGATAAACACATCAAGTAACAAACCACAGGCTGGAGACATATATTTGCAAGATATACAAGTGACTAAATATTTGTGTCCAGATTATATAAAGAATTGCTTTTGTCAGTGTAAAAGACAAACCACCCAATCTAAAAGTAGTTAGAGGATACAAATGGGTTTGTGAAAAAGAATGTATGATTAGTACTGTGGGGGACTGGAATTTGCCACCCTAAGATATGTCTCTTTGGCATGAGGATTATTTACGGCTGGTTACTTTTGAAAACTGCAGACAGGAAAGAAACTCTGAAAAGTATAATTTACTTACCCTTTGTAAAAAGCCATTTACATTTGTAAAGGAAATCTCCATCTGTAAAGGAGTCTCCCTCTCTATACCAGGAAGAAGGGGGATGACCTCTCTGTAGAAACTCTTAATCAATGTGGAAGGCAAGGACTTAAATCTGCATAATAATCTTACTCTTGTTTACGGTACTTGTCTGGTAACCTCCTGTAACTAACTCCCCCCACCTTCAACATCCTCCTTTGTCTTTAGCTGAAAATGATATTTAAGGTGGTGGCTTTGGCCATTTTGGCAAGTTGCTCAGTTTGCCTGAGCCTCTCCTATGTATACATGTTATAAAGCTTTGTTTAATTTTCTCCTGTTATTCCCTCTTATGTGAATTTGATTCATTCTCAAGCCAGAAGAACCCAGAGTGTGTAGAGGATATGTCTTCATCCCCTACAGTACTTATAAAAATATAAATTAAAATAATGATGCACTATCATATTACTAAAGCTATAAAAAGAAAAGAAGTGGAATATACACACCAACATTGCAAAATTATTTATTTCTAGGAAAAAATATAGATAGTAATAAAAGGAAGAATTAAGCCATTGCAGATACCAGCTATATCTGACATTATTGACTTAAGCAAATCTACGGGCTAAGCAGAAAAGAAATAAGATAGAGAGGGAGGATGGGAGGAAATGTGGAAGAACTATACAGCTAATTATAAAGATAATCTTAAATTATAATACTACTGTGTACTCAGTCTTCTGCCACTTCATACATAGAAAAGACTGCAGAACAACGTCTTGTGTTTACTAGGCTCTTTCTGTGTGAACATGACACTATGTATGTTTACCAGAAATTCTGTGATTTGAATCCACCTTTAAAAGATAGTTTTCTCTAAACATAGAGACAGTGGTGGAAAAGACTGTCTTCAAGCCTAGTTGCATATTTCCATAAGAGCTGGCATTACCTGTATGTTGACAGAAATAAATTTTGTAATATTCCAGGGGTCTTTCTTTTGCTCACAGAACTCTATAATACAGCATTGCAAATCTCACCAAGCAAAAATGTTTAAAATGAACTGGCAAGTATTCCCTCACAAAACTTGCCACAATTCTCAGCAGTAGGGTGTTTGGACAAAATATTTCATTTTCCTTGGACTATGATTATTTGCAAGTAAAAGCTCTGAATGATCTGAATTATGTTTATGCACAAGGTATGCAGAGAGATATCTGTCTCACCTGGATTCATCTGGTGTCCAGGCTAATAATATATGTACCAAGAAATATCTGCAAATCTTGTCACAGTAATCTGGAAGCCCAGTGAGATATTTGGAGGGTCTGGGTGTGATGATCTCTGCAGACATAGAAAACACAACAAGTGGGATGTAGAAAATGGTCTTGGTGAACAGCTTTGAAACTATCCACCTTTGTTAGCAGAAACATATTAGAAGAGACAAAAACCCAAAGATGATGCCCCAAGTTGGAGATTCTGTTTTGAAACATCCAAATATATGGTGGTATCTCTTTTATTGAATGTGTTTTTAATTATTATCCACCTGAGGAAACAAAACCATTTTCCTAAATAAGAAAAGAAATAGTATTGTTCTCAGAAAAGCTGTTTCACCTATCTGGATGTAAAGGTAGATGAAGGAAATCCACTGATCCACCATACAATGACCTCCTGCTTCGTTAGTCCACCCTGAGGCACTCTGCACTTTTCGGTCTGCTCCACTCTACAATAAAGCTGTGTTCTGTAGCACTGATCACTCGCTGACCACATTTTGGTAATTGCTTATGTTTATTTATGAGTCTTGCTTGGGCAAATATTTGTGAAGTCTGACTGGCAGTCCTCAGGTGTGTGTTTTCTCCTCTTCCAACTTGGGCGTAACCAGGAGCAGCCAGATGAATTAGGCAGCAGGACATGGCATGGATAACCAGGCAGAATGACCCCCCCCCCCCATATTTAATATGCACTGGCAGTGATGGCAAGAGGGAAACTGTGGAGATTCCACATCCACTGAACCCACTGGATTCAAGCCACCTTGAGAAGAAATTCTTTGGCACAATCCTTGCAAAGTCAGGGTAATTATCTATCTATCCTATTATTTCCAAGATCCCTAATTGCTACAGTTTTTCACCTAAGCAAGAAAGCACAGCTCAAAAAGCAGAATTCTCAGCTGCAGAAAGAATACTGGCATTGCCTAATGTCATACTGTACACAGGGGTGGATAATGCTGCTTTTCTCCCAGTTAGATAGATATACACATGTAGATATGTATGTGTATATATATGTATATACACACCACTTTAAATATACATATGTACACATATACACATATATAAGAGAGAGATTTATTCAAAGGAATTGCATCATGCAATTGTGGGTCCTGGCAAGTCCAAATTCCACAGGGTGCAATGGCAGCCTGGAACTCAGGAAGGATTTCTCTGTTACAATCTTGAGACAGAATTTCTTCTCTCAGTGAAACCTCATTTTTTACGTAGTTTGACTTCAACTGATTGGATAAGGCCCACATATATTAAAGAGGTTAATTTCATTTAGTTAAAGTAAACTGATGGTAGATGTTAACACATCTATATAGTATCTTGTTAGCAATATCTAATGTTTGACCAAACAACTAGGCACCATAGTCTAGCCAAGTTGGCACAATATTTAACCATTACAAGAAATGTATGCCACCTTAAAAACAAGCATTTCCAACAAGGCAGTTCCTGAAAAGGAACCAAAACTGTTCTCCTTGAACAGTGCTTGCAAAGCACCACACAGCCTTCTGTTCAAAGGCTTGTTAGTCAGAATGTCTAATTGTGTAGCTGCCTTGTAGGCCTAACTCTCAACAGAAGTGTTCTTTAGCACCCATAAGCTGCCAATATTGTCAAATGCGGGAGTGATCTCATACCACTTGATAAATATTGGACAGTCTCATAGAATGACATTCTGTGCCTGACATTTTAAATAAGCTCTTTAAATGCTGTATAAAGAAGAAATTATCTCTTTAGTCAGCTTTTAGTTAGAAGGAAGTCATCTAGAACAGTACCTGGTACCTGAGAGATACTAAGCCTTGGATGAATGACTCAGTGAATGACAAGCATTTGAACAAATACAAGAAGACCCATCAGGACAAGAAAGCTATGTAGGATTCTTTTTCTAGCTGCTGAGGTCTGGGAGGTCTTAGTGGACTGGATAAGTGGCTGTTGTTTAGTGTCCAATGATGGGTCAACATATGGCAAGGGATGGAGATTCCTCTGCCCACTGGTGAAAAAATCCCTTCAGATCAGACATTCCATAGTTCCCCAACTCATGGTCTATCTATTCCTCATTGCTCTCTGTTTAGAGAGCTCTGAAAAGTATGCTTTTTTTTTTTTTTACTTTAAGCTGATGTCACCTGAGTCAATTTGTCAGGAGGGGTACCTCACACAACCCAGTGTAGTCCAACCATAGGGCAGGACCTTTCTTTGCTGTTTCTCAACATGGATGTTTATCATTTGGAATCAGGAATGGACCAAAGCTAGAGACTTCTGCATTCAGTCAGCAAGCAATTACTAAGTCCATACGGGGTGCTGAGCTATACACTGAGGAAGACACTTAAAGGAATTCAGGGGAGCTTTCTGGGCTGGTTATTAAGCATTTGTCTCTCAGTTCCAAATATACCATCTATACTCTCCATTTTGATGCTGGAGATGCTACTCAGCAAATATCTTTCTCCTTTGTCAGCCGGATCCTTAGTGCTATACTAGAAGATATTGGTAAGCAAGAAGAGGGGAGAAAGGATTGACTCTTTCATGCTGGCTTGCTGTTCTTGGCTCCGTTGCCCTAGCAGTTGCTCTTGACCTGGTTAGTTCCAGTTTCTAGATTTTCCACTTATTGACAGTTTTTCAGCCCCAATGTCCTTGCTCCACCCCATGATTGGTGCTGCTTGATCACTCTGGTAAGCTCTTTCTTAGCCCATACCCTAGGAAAGATATGCTGGCTTTGATAGGATTGTGTTTATGGTTTGTTTTTTGATGGTAGCTATCTTCATGAGTGTGAGGTGATATCTCATTGTGGTTTTGATTTGCATTTCCCTGATGATTAGTGATGTTGAATTAGAAGTTCTTCATGTGTTTTGGATGTTAGCCTCTTAACAGATATATGGTTTGCAAATATTTTCTCCCATTTTGTATGTTGCCTTATACTCTGCTGATTTGCCTTTGATGTACAAAAGATTTTAATTTTGATTTATCCCAATTTATCTATTTTTACTTTCGCTGCCTGTGAGAAACTACTTTTAAGAAATCAGAAAACATTTCAAAATGTCACCATTCGGCCAAGTTGAATAGTGACAAGAGATTGCCTCACTAACTTGCATGACATGTTTTAGTCTTACTCCTAGTAGGTGGGTATTTTAACTACTGATGGTCCAATGTCCTCAGACTAGCTTCAGAAGATACCCGAGACACTCCGTTCTTCTATTCTCTCATCTCAAGCAAAGTTTTGTGGTTGGTTCAATTCTGGCAAAGCTACACTCTCAAATTTGATTTGAGACACATGTGTAGGAAACAAAACCCCAAACCTATGTAGTCTAAACTTCTGTGATCCATGGTTTCAATTTTAAAATAAAGCTAATTTTACCATGAGTAAAATTCATACAAGTGGCAAGAAAATGAATTCAATTATTGCTCACACTAAATCAAAGTAGCAGGGATGATTAAGGTAATGATTTTCAAACTGAATATCACTTCATCATAGTATACAATCATTCCAGAATATCCATTTGGAGGTGTCCCAGATGAAATATGCAATAAAACCAGAAATTAAAATTTGAAAGATCTAAATTAAAACACTCAAGTCCCATTTAGTCATGTGGTTTTAGATGCACAGTTGGAATACAAATAGCTGTTTCTGCCACTCAGCCTTAAGCCTAAGTTATTCTTTGATATGTCTGGTGTCACCTCTGGGAAACTCCTCTTACATAAGCTACAGCTTGGTCCTCTGCTGTCACTTATAAAAGGATGCTGGCTGATGTGTTTATCCTCCTCTTCTCTACGCAGCAAGAATAATAAAGCTGGCACTATGATTAGATCCTAGACACTGCTTAAATTTTTGCAGTTGCCCATCACATCTCCCTGCATGAGAGGCCTCTGAATTACATGCTGTCATGGCAAGAGCCTGTGAACTTGGCGGAGCCGCCTCAGCTCCTGACTCCCCTATTGCACTTCATGAGTCTGTTTGCTTGTTTGCTTCACTCCATCCTTCGCCATGTAGTCGAGGAGTTTGCATGTTGAGTAGTTGATTTTCAAGATGATGTGACACCAAATGCTGAGTGTCCTATGATTGGGGGTACTGTATTTTGAATTTTTCTTTCTATCTAGAGTCTAAAAAACTTTACAAAAATCTAGTCTTTAGCTACTGGATAAAATTACTTCTATACAATTTATTCATAATTAATTTTCAAGCCGTTACTAAGTTTTCTTATGTAATAAGATGCCAAGTACCCCACTGTCTCATAGAACAAGGCCATGAACTTTGTGTGCCAGAGTCTTTGTGTGTTGATTTCTCAGGAGCCTTCTCACTTCTGGAAGTTCTTTGTGATCTCCATCTATTCTGTACCTTGTGGTCCTAGTTAGACTGTTGTCTCAATAGGAAGATGAATGGGCAGGATTGTCCTGCAATAATGCTTTGTTTACTAAAACAGGTGGTGACAAAATGTGGCCCCTGGGTCATAGCATAAAGATCCCTTCTCTAAAATTATTTGGGCCTTGCTCTATTTCTATCCAATAGTATGAGATTTTAAAGGAATTAAATCCAAGTTTCATGACCTCTCCCTGATGGGGAGATTCAAAGGGTATTACTAAGAAGTGAAAATATGTCTCATCTTTCTAATGGAATTTTATGCTTTCTAAGGGTACAAACAACATTTTGGTGTTCTTTATACTCCCTCCAATGACAAACAGTTCCTTAGAGAAGATTATGGTGGCAGAAGCTGTGGCATCCTTCCCAGAGCCCTTTCCAGAACCAAGATATCTATTCCTCCATCATCTGGGAGTGCTGTAATGACAGATCCCAGTTGAGTCTCTCTTCTGGAATTGTCATCAGCTGAAGAGAGCTTCCTCACTCAGGGTGGTACTCTCACCTCAAGGCAACCTGCATTTAATAAGTATACCTGGCAGGTATATAAAAGTTGACCTTTCACCTCATTTGAAGGGAGGATCACTCTGAGGGAGCCATCCCAGTCCCAGAGATCTCTGTAAAATGCTAAGGCCTTTGATGAAGGCCTTTTGCATCAATGCCTACTTCTGCACAGGCTTGTGTCTTTCATCTCAAGGGTACTTCTCAGGGAAGATCTGAAAATAAATTTTGGTGTGACAGGTAGCATAGGGGAGGGACCACGAAGTGACATCATAAAGGAAAGTGAGGCCAGGCAGTGACATAGAAGGAGGGGTAGGAAGTGACATGGAAGGAGAGGTGGGGCTAGGAAGTGACACAGAAGGAGAGGTGGGGCCAGGAAGTGACATGGAGGAAGGATGGGATCAGGGAGAGAATAAGGGTTAGGTTTAGGGTTAACCAAATCACAACAGTTTTAAAGAGTTACTCTTAGGGTGTTTTCAAAACATGTTACTGCAAAGGTATGTATTTATACCTGCGAGTCAAAAAGAAAAAACAAAGCTATCACATGTTTAGCAGTGAGAGTTAATGTCCCTTGACCAGCATTATTAAAAAGTGCAAGTGAAGCCAACAGGGATTTGCCCAAATTTTAACAGTAAATCACAAGTACTTAATTACAGACTTATATAAAAGTACCCATTGGTGGGGCCAGCCTGGTAGCACAGCGGTTAAGTGCACACGGTTCACCTTGGTGGCCCGGCGTTTGCTGGTTTGGATCCCGGGTGCAGACATTTTACCGTTTGGCAAGCCGTGCTGTAGTAGGTGTCCTACATATAAAGTAGAGGAAGATGGGCACAGATGTTAGTTCAGGGCCAATCTTCCTTGGCAAAAAGAGGAGGATTGGCAGCAGTTAGCACAGGGCTAAACTTCCTCAAAAAAACACAAAGACAAGCATACAAAAAGTACCCCTTGGTGAGAGAAGGTAGCAGTTATCTGCTATAGCTGCATATTCACTCTTGATATTTGTGCCTTGAATTTGGAATGCCATGCAGAAATGCAGAAATGTGACAAAAGCTAACTTCTGAGGCATTAAATTCCAAGCTGGGAATTGCTGGCCTTTGTTTTTTTTACCCCTGCAGTAAATGTTCTTTCTTGAGCACCCAAACCATGACAGTAAGTATTTAATAACATCTGTTTATTCATTAAACAGAGACTCAGTCATGATCTAGACTCTAGAATTTAATTCAAGACACATCTTTTAAGGTTCCACTTGTACCAATGACCATTTGTAGTACTCCTGCCAGAATGTTGTCAGAAGTCAGAAAGTTAAGAACTATTTCTAGAAGTTCACCACTCTTTTGAGAAATTGTGTTGCATAATGTTAAAGCATAGCAAGTATTAACTTTTAATCATTTGAGTACTCATTGCTCTTTGAAAATGCAATTGTTTCCAAAGACTATGTGACTTTTTCCAGTTGAAAGAGTTCCTAGAAAAGCTGAGAGTGTTGGACTGGCAATAATCAGAAGCCATGTTGCTTGCTTTAACTTGTAATCATCTAGAAAGCAAGAACTTTTTTTTAAAGATGGGTACCTGAGCTAACAACTGTTGCCAATCATCTTTTATTTTCCTACTTTTTCTCCCCAAGTCCCCCCAGTACATATTTGTATACCCTAGTTGTGGATCCTTCTAGTTGTGGCATGTGGGATGCCACCTCAACATGGTCTGACGAGTGGTGCCATGTCTGCACCTAGGATCCGAACTGGTGAAACCCTGGTCTGCTGAAGCAGAGTGTGGAAACAACTACTTGGCCACTGGGCCAGCACTGGAAAGCAAGAATTTTGTGTAAATTGATTTTTCAGAGTAACTCTCTTTAGCCCACAAGTATGCAGGGGTTTAGTCAATGACTTCCTTGTGATTTCTATGTCCACTCTTAGTAGCAGAATGTCTTCTTATCCCCCTGAAACTGCCCACATGTATCTAACATCAGTGGGTCTGTTTCATGCCTGGAAGAGATTTGAAAAGTGAGGATTTGAAATGTGGAGAGATTTGAAAAATTCATGATGTCCAAGATTTCTGTCTGAGAGGGAAGGGGGCATCTCTATCCCAGTCAACAAAAGGGGAGAAAAACTTGGAGGCAATTAATAGAAGATTTTTTCTTTTTTAAAGATTCGCACCTGAGCTGACAAGTGGAACTTACATTCTAGTGCCTAATTTCCAAAGCTGATTGAATAGTTTGACCATGAGACACCACTCGCTCCCCAATATTATCCTTCAGAATAAGCACAAGTGGTAATATTTAAGGAACCATGAACATATGCCCAAATCCTAAATGCTTTACCGGGATTAATTCAAAATCTTAAAAATCGCCATGAAATCGAAAACATTAGTATTTATTTTGTTTGTTTTTTGAGGAAGATTAGCCCCGAGCTAACTAATGCTAATCCACCTCTTTTTGCTGAGGAAGACTGGCC